>NC_092292.1:8786947-8891947 GCF_036320965.1 Panulirus ornatus | reverse complement strand
CTGACGACAATGATGGAAGGATATCTCGCCTGTCTTAATGATCTACTGGACTCCCGGCTCTCTTTCACGGAAGCTTTCATGGCCAAAACAAAGTCAGGGTAAAAACGAAGGCTGATTAATGAGAAAGTGTGAAAATGTTACTTCCATTGCAATAGGTATGTAAGGAGTGGACTTGGTGATCGACAACATTTATAACACCTACTTCCTAGTTCTGGTGAATTGTATAGTGACTATAATATTGGACTGTATTGCCTTTCAGTTTCGACATGTATGAATATCGTAAGATTTTTCTTTCTTAGTTTCAGTTAACACACCGCCACATGCAGAGGAAATTGTTATGAGGCTGAGAGCCATGAGAAATCCCGGCATTCCCTTTCGTATTTCAGAATATTATGAATATTCATCATTAAAGTGAGTGTTCAGTGTATCGTCTCTTCTGCTAATGTATTCTGAACGTTCGACGTTTACTGTTACTGGATAACTTCATCCTAAGTCTAACACGGGTTAGAAATTTTTGTTTGGCTTACATTTTTTTTTTAGCACACAGGTGCACATAGACGACCTACACACATTGCGCATATACATCCTTACCGTCGGAGGACATAATATATATATATATATATATATATATATATATATATATATATATATATATATATATATATATATATATATTTATCTATATATATGTGTGTGTTTGTGTGTGTGTGTATGCGTGTTTGTGGGTGTGTGTGTGTGTGTGTGTGTGTGTGCGTGTGTGTGTGTGTGTGTGTGTGTATGTGTGGGATGAGCAGAAACCATGAAGATGAGCAGAGAAAATCAAAGTGACAACCCGTGCCGACTATTGAAGAGGCCCCAGGACGGGTGAACTTGACTCTAGTGAGTGAGAGACCACGAGACGGCAATGCTGAGTTGTATAAAGTGTATCACCTAGTGTCAAAATGTTGGTGACGACCATTTGCATATATATGTATACATATATATATATATATATATATATATATATATATATATATATATATATATATATATATATATATATATATATATATATATATATATATATATATATATATATATATATATATATATATATATATATATATATAAAAGGGAAGGGAGCGGGGGGCTGGAAATCCTCCCCTCTCAGTTTTTTTTTAATTTTCCAAAAGAAGGAACAGAGAAGGGGGCCAGGTGAGGATGTTCCCTGAAAGGTCCAGTCCTCTGTTCTTAACGCTACCTTGCTAACGCGGGAAATGGCGAATAGTATAAAAGAAAAAAAAAAAAATATATATATATATATATATATATATATATATATATATATATATATATATATATATCATCTAACAAGAAAGTATGCACTTCCTCAGTAAGTGATGGTCTGTCATTGACTTGTACCTGGTGTAGGAATGTCAGGCAGAAAGCCATCTTGCGCATGGCTGGAGCTACAGAAATTGTCGGGAGAACAAACACAGACACCTGCTGTACATATCCTGAGCGTTACGCCAGCCTCTTCCACCCGAAAAAGCTGTGTTCCCTTCACCCCTCTCTATGATCCTCTGTGTAATCATGTTCTCGCCGGAGGAGCCTTAATTCAACTCTTTGTATCAATAGTCTTGAACCTGATTCACGATAGCATATATGAAGTTGTGTTTAGCAGAATGACTACTTCCTGCACTGTTGGGTAAGTGGTTCGAGAGGGATGAACCAACTCCTTTCCTTTCAAGTCATTTTGATTCCTTGTCTTTGGTAATCATCATCTTCAAGGTCTCTCCATTGTTAAAGTCATGCTGTTGTATTCCTTGCTACACGGTGGTATTTCACTGTATTGACGTCCTTGAGGAACATGTCAGCTGTCGTACGTTGTATTACGTACGGAACAAAATACATATGGAACGGTCCAGACCACAAATGGTGGTGAAAAGCGTAATGCAAGTGTGGAAGAAGGTCTGCTCTTGGTTTGTCGTCATCAGGTGAAAGTTCTAGCCCATGTATAGGCAGCAAGGTGGGTCAAAGGTTGAAGTAAGCCAGGGGTATGGTCTCTGAAAGACAGATGTACTCGGTGAGGAGAACTAAGAGAGTTATGATCGCCACGTCAAGAGAGACGAATCTTAAGGGCTAATCAGGTTTATGGTACACATTGAGAACCAATATCATGTAAATAAAAGCAGTGTAGAGTCGGAATCTTCAGAATGACATTACGCAGGCAGTTATGTAGAATTATGAAAGGTTACCATCTCATTAAGAAGTTTAAGAACATATTTGATTGTTATGTTTGAGAGAGACAAATTCAGAGATACATAATAAAGAAAACCTTTAGCAGTTGCACGACAGCACTGTCGACTTCAAGCGATGGAATTTCAGGATACTTCACCTAAGTGGATATTTTCTTTTTTTCTTGTTTTACCTAAAATCAAACTGAACACAAGCCAACATGAGATCATGACCGACTATGAGACTCAATACTGTGTGATGCCAAGCATGAGGTGAAGAGAAGTTCTCAGCGGCGAAGGATTGGATTGTTGCTCTTGTTGAAATGGACTTCGAAGTTGATCATGTGTGTCAAATGAACCGAGGAAAAAAAAAAAAATAGGCTATCAATAACTGTAACTATTGTCATAACTGTCAGTATTTTAATATGCTTTTGTGGTACATTACGGGTCACAGGATGGACGTCATTATAATGTTAAAGCCAACATCATTATGGTGCTGCTGCCACCACACCATCTTGTGCCAAGCTATCCACTTGCAGGCTGAGGTATCATCCTTTGCAACTCCTCTCCGGTGCTTTTCCTGTTTCCTACCTGCAGAAAATGATGTACCAGTTCTTCCATGAATGATTAATTTCTAAATGGAACAGGTAATAATATCTTTTTTTAATAAAGTCCGCCGTGATACGAGAAGTAATGTGCCTAAACCAAACCCATCGGATAAAACAGCAGTATATCAGCCGTGTGCGTGACACCGCACACATATGTGAAAACAGTGGCCATAAGCTTGCCTGAGGTGGCCATAAGCTTGCCTGAGGTGGCCATAAGCTTGCCTAAGGTGGCCATAAGCTTGCCTGAGGTGGCCACAAGCTTGCCTGAGGTGGCCAAAGACTTGCCTGATGAACATATACATCAGAGTGTGTGATCGAGGTAACCCAGCAGATGTACCCAAGTCAGGTGAAACGTAGGCGTGATAACCACGAGAGCTGTGTAGAGATAGTAGAGGTGTTAATACTAAGTCATATTAACGAAGGGAGGTGTAGCGGGATTCGGAAGGCGGCCCGGGTTAAGTTGCTGTGGTGTAGGCGGTGATGTCCTGGACTTAACACGGGGTTATGCCGAACCCTGGAATGGAACCCATATATTACTGACTGTCATGATACCTAATGGGAAGTGGTCAGCTTCATCCTTTAATGCTTGAGGAGTTAACGCTTCCTAAAGTCTTGTACAGATGATTGTATCAGGTTATAGTATGTCAGAATCTTCCAAAAAATATGTTAAATATATGCCTAAATGTGTGACCCACAAGTTAATCCTCGTGAAGTAACTTGTTTATATGCAGCCTAACAAAAGATATAAGATTGTACAGTGTATATTAACACTTACTGACGTCTGCCAAACGGTGTTCCTTCTCCTTCTTTATGGTAAATACTCAAATTATCATTTAAGCTTCGAAACACAGATGAATCCATTTTTCCTTATCCCCAGTCTATTCCATCTGTCTGAGGAATGAATGTCTCCTCCTGACGTGAGATCATCACAGTCGCCAGTTTCTATAAACTTTGGGAGCTACACTGACCTCTGTGGTGAGAGTTAGTGATCACGCACACAGCTCAACCTGGCACGTAATCCCTTCTCAGTCCTGTCGACCGTGAGTCTGAAATTAGAATTTAAGAATGTTCATTGTAACCACAAGAGAACTCCATCAAGACCCTTGATGACTTCTCTCAAGTTTGATTCGTAGTCGTGATTGGCTTTCTAGTTTATGGTGTTTGTCCCCAACTTCTAGCCCCCCATCCCCACAAGTGTGTGTCCTGGGTTGACTGTACGTGACCTCAAGCTTCTCTTCCTCTCTCTCCCTCTCTTTCTCTCTCTCTCTCTCTCTCTCTCCCTCTCTCTCTCTCTCTCTCTCTCTCTCTCTCTCTCTCTCTCTCTGGACCATCGACTTGTTGTCCAGTGTGTGAACATAGCATAATGTATACATATCGCTTGTGTCGCTCAGTGCGTCCCATAATGTGGCGGGCGCTTGACACCCATGGCAGATATATGGCATCAAACCGCCCACCAGGAGCAGCCAAGCCGATGGATAATGTTCCTGATTCTATGTATACAACCCTGTAGTGGGTGTGCCAAAGAGCAGTCACTCCCTTTGATTATTATTATTCCATGAGTTTCTGCATCTACCATATGACCTTACATATACATATACATATATATTGGAAAGGATCACAATATTGCGCGTGATCAAGATATTCTTATGAGTCCATGGGGAAAATGAAACCACGATAAGCTCCCAAGTGCACTTTCGTGTAATAGTCACATCATCAGGGGAGACACAAGAGAGAAATATAACAGTCAGTTGATGTACATCGAAGAGACGAAACTAGGACTCCATTTGTGTCTCCCCTAATGATGTGACTATTACACGAAATAGCTCTTGGGAACTTATCGTGTTTTATTTTCCCAGTGGACTCATAGGAATACATATATATATATATATATATATATATATATATATATATATATATATATATATATATATATATATATATATATATATATATATATATATATATATATATATATATATTCACTGAACTGAACGATAATTTGCGAGTATGCATGTGTCTGCCATACTGTGCTGAGAGTTCCCATTGGTACACTTTGATATTACATGTCCATGCAGGTGCCCTGTGCATGCTGCAACCACTGTATGACTTACTCACGAGGAGAGATGATTGTGTAGGGATGGACAGTGAGTAATGTAATGATGTAATGTCCTAATGATCTTATGACACATATGTTGTGTATATATATATATATATATATATATATATATATATATATATATATATATATATATATATATATATATATATATATATATATATATATATATATATATATATATATATATATATATATATATTTATGGTTAGTTGGGGGGAAAATGTAACAAAAGAAAAAGGGAAAAGAACATACTCAAACTGTCGTTTTCTTGTCATCAGATTTTTATTGTGGTCATCAAGGAAGATCATGGAGGTTATCGTTTTTGCCTGAGATCATTTCATGGTATGTAACCCTGAGACTGGAAGGCATGATGTCTTTGGCTTCCCATACTCCTACAATGCTTTATTGACTTGTGTTCTGCCGTGAGCAGTGTTGTACATAATTACCTGACTCTACAATAAATGTTGAAACCTACCATGGGTTTATTCATTCATCACATCTTTATTTAAAATAATACAAATTTCAACATGTTTCATTCTTGTGGTAGTTTGACAAACATTACATTTGCCCAGAGGTTTAGAGTCGAATGTTGTCAAAGAAATCTTCATCAAGCACTCTACAAATCTTTGGCACTGTCGCTAAGATGAGGATGTTTAGTTGAAAAAGCGAGGCATACAGACAATTTATGTAGATTGTCAAAAGCCATGAAGGATCTTTATAGATCTATCAATCCTGTTCTTGTTGGCAGGAGGGGTAGGTAAAATGTCTGAAAAGAGGAATCTAAATGTTCTAACTCTGAGTGACACTAAGCTCAAGGGGAAAAGAGCAAAGTGCTTCAAAAAGGTTTTAGGGGTAAAGTCACTATAGAGTGTGAAGAAGAAAACTAAGGAAAGGGTATCACTTTTGCTGAAGAATGAGTTGTGAGAATGTGGGAAAAAGTTTAAATAAATGGGCAATAATCATAACCAAATACTGATGGGGGTTAAACTGAGAGAAGCTCACGAGTTATGGGTAATTGTTTGTTGCTATACAACTGGAAGTGAGAAGGAGAAAGAGAGACGATTAGTTTGGGAGGAGCTGAGTAGGTACCCCAGCAAAGCAATTCTGATGCAAGAGATCGAGTATTAGTGATGGCTGCTTTGAATGCGATGATAGGAAATGTGACAGTCGAGGGTATAACTGTGCACCACAGGGCGCTCAGCGTTATGAATAACAATAATGAACAGCGTGAGGAGTTTTGTGCACAAAATGGACTATTGACTGTGTATACTTAGTACGAAAAGGGGGAACACACGTTCACAGGCGAGCAAGAGACTATTGTATTGGGAGCGTCCTAAGGGGGCTGTTGAGATGTCTGATCGTTAGTTAGTGAAGGCAAGGATGAAGGTATGTAAAGGATTTAAGAAAGAGGAAATGATATAGGTTGGAAGAGAGTCTTGAAAGTGAGAGACAAGTGACAGGAGACAAGTGACAGGATGCATAGAATATCACACTGGGTAGGAAAGGTGTGTGTTCAGAAGTGGTAGAGAATGTGGGTCAGGCGTTTGCTCTGAGAAGTTCTTAGAAGAACAGAAAGGTTGTGGATCTGTAGAAAGCATTTGATAGGGATCGTGGAAATGGTTGATGGTAGATATTGCAAATATGAAGTGGGAAGAAGGTTATTTGAAGCAGTGAGGAGTTTTTTTTACCGAGAGAGTTAGAAGTATATACATGCAAAAATCTAAGAGAGTGAGTGGTTTCAGGTAAGGGTGGATCTTCAGTAAGTGTATATGACGTTACTGTGATTGTTTACTTTGTTTATGAACAGGATGATGAGGGAGGTAAATGCGATAGTTTTGGTAAGAGGAGCAGTCATCAGTCTGTCAGAGCTGGAGGGGGAGTGGCCTGGGATGATACGGAACCGGAGGCAGATTCGGGTCGAAAACCGCAGAAGTTAATTTCTGAGTGTGGGAGAGTGTGGGAAAGGAACCCACACTAGTACATAAAATATAGGAAACATTAATTACTGCCCTTTTTTAACTATTATAATGATCTATCATAGGTACCGAATGCAAGAATTATCATTACCCTCACTTACACTTGTACCCTCACTTACACCTGTACTCAATAATGCATCACTGAACATTATATCATTTCACTTATGCACAAAATCTTCAGCATATCATAACAAACACAAGGCAACTCACAATTATTAGAAGTAAGGTCGTCCAGCAGGTAAGCAGTCTCTCAAGAGTTCGGGCTAGTTATGGAACTGCTTAAGCTCGACCATGTCAATGTGCTGGCTGTTACTGCTGCATAGAAACACAACAACGAGGAGATACAAGGGTCCACGAATACCCTGTTACTATAGCCAGGGACTACGTACTGCTTGATCATCTAGTTCTGCCTCTGCCTTATTACATCTCTTTGACTCGTCAGTAAGTTACACAATTTCACATGTTCCACTTCGTAATCATCTGCCTGCTCTCGATTTACTACGAAGTTGCAGACTACGTTTTCTTGGCGAGGATCAGCGAAGCTGCTAACTAAGTAGTTTGATCTGCTGCAGCGCATTACAAGAAACTTCAATGTACGTCTGATATACTGCGTCATACTTCCACTACGTCTTACCTTAGTCACATCTTATATCTACTGAAGTACCCCTGTATGGTGTCTAATAAACATGAGAGGAGTAACCCACTCTTTCAAGAGATTAACCTAATTTCTCTTATTTTAAATGTTGTATTTTGCCTCAACTTTAAGAAAAAATATTCTAATCTAATTTCTCTGCACAACTTACCTTAATGCGAACTCTAATAAGAAAAACCGTGAACTACTCACATTTTCACTTCAGTTTGTCTGCTATCTCGGGTGATCTCTATGGCTTTGAATGCTTCAATCCGGAACAGCTGAGGGTGTGAATCAAGAGACCAATTCAAGATTTCACCATTAGTTACCTTGGATTTTCACATATAAATGTATAGACGGTGATCGGTTCTGTCAAAAGTACTTCCCCATAAAGACATCTTAAACATCTGAATCTGCTATGTTATCGCCAAGTTCCCTTTCTCCATTAACACAAATCTGCAGGAACGCCCTACTTACATATTTGAGAAGCTTCTCAGCTTCGTGCTCTTGCAATAAAACGGCTCCTACCCCACTGTCAGAAGCATCATCCCGCGCCATGAATGATGATGTGGGTAGTCTAACCACTGGCATCTGCACCAATTCTGATTACCTGAAATGCGATCTCTAGAACATCCTCCCAACTGGTATGATTTATTTGGGTTTTCTCTTCGAGTTTAGTCGGTTCAAGGTGTTGCGGTAGTGATAAAACTAACTAAATACCTTCGATTATATCCTAAAAATCCTAAGAAAGTTCGTAGGTGATTCTTTGATAGCTCTCAGTTTATCAAAGAGTAGCTCCAGCTGATCCTGACCACTTATATGTCCCCAGAATTGCGCTCTTTCTCAGCCAACGAGGCGCTTATCTGGTTTCGCTTTTGAATTTGCCTAATCACCTAGTCTAGTCTAACCAATAGCTCTTCTAAGGATGCAAAAAACTCATCCCACCTGCAAGGATGAATCATTACCTTAGCAATACGATTATCCACGTTTTTCATTTCCTTTAAGAAACTACGGATTACGCGATGATAATTTATAGATGCATTGACTAAGCCGAATGGCATAGTACAAAACTGATATAGGTCGCCTGGAATCGACCTTAGCTAAATTTGAGAAAGTGTTTTCTTGATCTGGAATCGGTTTGCCGTTACACTAAGTTATTGAATTCGTTTCTATTACTACGATCCTTTCTCGCAATGGCCAGAGATGATGCATATTGAGATGCCGAAGGTTCACGAATGCTCAGATTTGCACTTTCCCAAACTTATTTACTCCTCTCAGTGCACGAGGTAAAGGCAAGGCCTGATCTTAATTGGTTCTGGATTTGTAATATGACTTCCATGTTTACCAGGTATGGGAAATCCAGGCAAATCCAGATGAAAAGACATTTGAATATTATAAGAAAAAAATCTGACTTGATCTCTCACTTCTCCTGCCTCTGATGTACATGTCTCCAACCCTCTCACCTGACTTCTTCGTACAACCATCCTTACTCTGGTCTTCTCTTCGTTTCGTCTCGCCCTCACCATTGTTTACCACTGACCCACATACGAAGCTAAGCAACTTCTGATACTGAGATTACAGTAACCTCCCGTCTGTAATACATTGTATCCACTTTGTTTACAATATGAAATGGTTCCTTCTGATGCATAAGAAATGTTTGATGTCATCAGATGGTAAAAGTAACAATATTTTATCACTTACTTTAAAAGAACGTTGTTTGGAGTTCCTCTTGTAGAAATTTGTGTTCCTTGCTGCTGACTTCCTATGCCCCCAGAGCAATATGACCTGCAATACCTGACTTGCATCACTTCGTAGGTCTGGTTTATATGGTGATATAAGATTCTCCTGCCTCCTTAGCACCTATATGACTTCATAAGCTGGATGTAGTACCTGATTCCCTACCTTGGTTACCACCGCCACTTGCTGTACCTTCTCATTCATCCGTTCCTGTCGAAAATTCCCTGTACAGCATACTCTAGCTATGTGCCTATTTAGACTTGATACTTAGTCGTCTTCGTTTCCTCAGCTTCTACCAATTGCTGCACTGCCGCTAGTGTAGCTTTCTCTTCCTGGCGCTTCCGAGAGTTCCTCTTTTGTAGCGATACCCGCTAATGGTTTTGAAACGATTTAGTGTGGGATCCGGCTCGTTAGTTTCCCTTCTCTAGCTCCTGGTTTCCGCACCAGACCCCATCCGGGTGTGGAGGTTCCCAGGGAGGATCAGTTTCTGCAGGATCCCTGACTTCTGGAAGGTTACCTAAAATCAAATCGTGTACCAGGCTAGTCATCCTCATCACCTCCGATGCCTTTCATAATATGAAGTCCACGCAACAATATGAGCCACTGGAACTCTACCCGAAGTGTCATTTACCAACACGTATGTTTTTATCTCACATATGAATTGCTTTTCCTCCACCAAGAAAAGTTGAATTATCGTTGTCGAACAACCCGTGTTTCTCAGCACTTTTACTTTCTTCTCATTTTCTTTTCGCATTAGCTTACATACAACTCTCAGAACTGGAAGTGACATGCGTCTTTGTAGCTTAGGGAGCTGTCTCGTCTGCCAGGATACATACCACATCTGGTGATCTGTTAGCTACCAAACATGCACCGATGTCTCCTTTTGGTTGAGTGTCATGTAGCTTTTCCTCCTCTCCATGGTTCTGGCGTCGTGAAGTACACTCGAATCCCTGCTTAGACTTCTCCATTTTCCCTATGGGCTTCCTGTCCTGCCTACACCTGTAATCCTGCCACCTTCTCTCGCTTCATTCGGCAATTTTTGTCTCAGTGCCCGCGATCCCCACACAAAAAGCGAGTATTACAAAACCTCTCCCTCGCTGTTGGCCTCACTTTCTGGTCGTTACCATTGCTTACCTTGGTCGAACATGTGACGACCTCAAAGACTGTTTATCTTTGATCCACCCATAAAGTCCTCATTTTTCTTCTGACTCAGTATACTGGTCAGTAACTTCTGCCACTTCTGCTGTATGAGAGGGTTTACATTCACAGACACACAACATCATCTGAGAGTAACTATAATAGAATTGTTCTATCAACACTCCACTTTGCTACTCTCAATGGTAGTTCCACAATTCTCGAGCTTAGTCCATATCTCTTGATAATTCTGCGTCCTCGTCCCAAACCATGAGTTCGACTCTTCCGTCTCGGGTCTCGATGGAAATCGTTTCTGACGATACCTTACTTCTGTAAGATTCAACATTACGGCGGTAGATCTCCGCTTCTGCATCGCTCAAACGACAGGAATGTATCCATCGTATTTCTTGTCAATAAAGGACTTGAAGTACAAGCCCACTTTTCCTTCTTCAAACCCTGTAATGTGGCACATCTCTTACATCTAAGTGAACAGGAATCCAGGTCATTCGACTCTTGGCAATTAAGCAATAAGGTTTCAGCATTTCGTACGTTCCTACCCCAGCTACGAAGTACCCTCATCACCATTCTTCCTCCCATCTCGCTCTTCCTGGTGTTCAGCTCGCTCATCCCGTTCCATAACTCGTTCTTTCTCAGTGAACGCCTTGAGTTCCTCACTCGAGTAAAATAATGATTGTTCAAGCTCATTTAACTCACTGATATACGTGATCTTCCAGACTGTTCTTAGGAGGAGAGTAGAACAGAAAGAGTTATTAGGGTAATTGCTACACCAGAAACTACATTGCAGGAAATGAACCAATGAATGATTTTAAACCAATCCATATTTGCAAAATGGTTTATCTTAAAAATTTACCAAAATTTATTCACTAGGATCTACTGATATCCTATCCAGACAAGTCGAAATAAGAATACACTAATTCTAGTGAAGGCCTACTGACTGGGTGTCAATGCAGTGGAAAACCACTGTGTCCTTCATCATATACTCTTTCCTGGCTTAAGTCGTTGTTTTTCTACTCTTTCTGCCTCGTCGACCTGTGGTTACCCAGCATTCAGTCCACAGACTTACATCCCCTTCATCTATAACACAATACTTGATAACACATAACATACGAAAAAACCTGCACTCTTCCCTTCGTTTTTTCTTTCCTTTTTTTCTTCGAAAAGTTATGGCTGTACGAAAGGATTCAGATTCTCCTGAGTTGACTCGGTATAGCACCACTGGTCATGGAGGGCTGGATTGTTCCCAGGGCCCCTTTGACCGACATTAAGCGACTGAGGCCGACTCCTCCACCCTTCCGAACTCAGTGCCAATATCTAGCTCTTTCTCTCTTCATTTCTAAGGCAGTATTCACGATTACAGATCTAAGCTTCCCTTTTCTCTCTGATTCCCAGTTGGCTAAGGCTGCTGTGTCTGCTTCTGGGGTGAATTTTGTGCCTACTGTAACACAAAACTTCCGACTAGTTGCGTTTTGGATCTTGAGTCTCAGAACTTTGATGTCACCTTGTTCAAAATTTCTCTCACTTGTGGGACTTTGCTTCTGTGCCTCGTGTATTTTCTGCCCAATTCCTTCAACTATGCACAGCCCTTCGACTATTTGTTTTCCTGCACACTGAAGTCCTTTGTGCAGGGGATTTCTATGTGCAACACAATCATTGGTTGGCCTCCACCCAGGATGAACCGGTGAGAGACCTTTTCCTTTTGCCCTCCTTAACGATCTGGAACAAATCATTAAACACAGCACGAGTTCACGACTCTCTCTCTCTCTCTCTCTCTCTCTCTCTCTCTCTCTCTCTCTGTTTCTTCTGAACCCACTCACAATAATTACAGAGTTTCTGCTCCGCTAAAGCTCTTCAGACCACAATCTTATTTCTGTCTTTTGTAACTGGGCAAGCACATCCTCTATTAATCCACCTCGTAACAGCTTTGGTGCTACGGGAGAGTTCAGCGGTCATCCCTCGTACTGATTCGCTGGTTGGGATACATCATGTTGTGCTGAACGCATAGCAGAGGTTACTTTGGCTGAGATGGAGTCCTATATACCATCTTCTGCTAAATCTTCCTCCCCCTCAACATGGTATTGTCACTCCCCCACTGCATGTCGCGTCAAGGGTAAGAGAGACTGCTGATCACGAAACTCTTCCTTTTATCTGAAACCCACTTGACTTTCATTTTTGCTTGGGAGTACTGTAAAGCTGCTCTTCCCACAACTAAATTTCAAAACATTACATTCTAACCCTGTGTTAATATAAACGTGTTAGGTATAATCATATCTTCTACTCTATCTTGTAAACCCCACACAATCAACATCACAAAGTCTGCTTCCCAACTTGAGAGAGCTTCATAGGTGACACAATAATTTTTCTCTTGAACAGCAGCTTCGTATCTACAAGGGGATTTATGCAACCTAGTACAGAACAATATTCATTTAGCCAGAGTGGCTCTTTCTCCATCTCTCTATTAGCGAGACCACTCGAGCATTGACCATTGCGATGTTATATTCTATCGTGAATATGTTGAAATAGTCTCCTCCTCCATTCCATTGAACTTTTCCACATGTATAAGAAGGTTTACTGATACTTTCGGAGACCTAATTAATCTTTACGTTCTTTTTTGTCTCATTCTGTTTTTTCCCCGAGACGGCCTTTGATTAGGGAATGTTTTACTCTGCCACATCGGCGCTTCAAGATTCGAAGCAAACTGATATGCTACCACGGCACAATGAGGCGACAACCAGTAAGTAGTCTGTGAGATCCTCCGTCACATCCCGTAATCTAAAAGGGTGGAGGAAAGCCCGAGCCCGCACGAGTCGTAGCTAACGTCAAATCAATCCGAAACACCAGCGGTACAGTTGATATCTCTCAACATGTACTGGACCACATGGAGTAAATAGAAACAATATATATATTTTTTTTTCTTTTTGCTTTGTCGCTGTCTCCCGCGTTTGCGAGGTAGCGCAAGGAAACAGACGAAAGAAATGGCCCAACCCACCCCCATACAAATGTATATACATACGTCCACACACGCAAATATACATACCTACACAGCTTTCCATGGTTTACCCCAGACGCTTCACATGCCCTGATTCAATCCACTGACAGCGCGTCAACCCCGGTATACCACATCGATCCAATTCACTCTATTCCTTGCCCTTCTTTCACCCTCCTGCATGTTCAGGCCCCGATCACATAAAATCTTTTTCACTCCATCTTTCCACCTACAATTTGGTCTCCCACTTCTCCTCGTTCCCTCCACCTCCGACACATATATCCTCTTGGTCAATCTTTCCTCACTCATTCTCTCCATGTTCCCAAACCACTTCAAAACACCCTCTTCTGCTCTCTCAACCACGCTCTTTTTATTTCCACACATCTCTCTTACCCTTACGTTACTTACTCGATCAAACCACCTCAAACCACACACTCTCCTCAAACATCTCATTTCCAGCACATCCATCCTCCTGCGCACAACTCTATCCATAGCCCACGCCTCGCAACCATACAACATTGTTGGAACCACTATTCCTTCAAACATACCCATTTTTGCTTTCCGAGATAATGTTCTCGACTTCCACACATTCTTCAAGGCTCCCAGGATTTTCGCCCCCTCCCCCACCCTATGATCCACTTCCGCTTCCATGGTTCCATCCGCTGCCAGATCCACTCCCAGATATCTAAAACACTTTACTTCCTCCAGTTTTTCTCCATTCAAACTTACCTCCCAATTGACTTCACCCTCACCCCTACTGTACCTAATTACCTTGCTCTTATTCACATTTACTCTTAACTTTCTTCTTTCAAACACTTTACCAAACTCAGTCACCAGCTTCTGCAGTTTCTCACATGAATCAGCCACCAGCGCTGTATCATCAGCGAACAACAACTGACTCACTTCCCAAGCTCTCTCATCCCCAACAGACTTCATACTTGCCCCTCTTTCCAAAACTCTTGCATTCACCTCCCTAACAACCCCATCCATAAACAAATTAAACAACCATGGAGACATCACACACCCCTGCCGCAAACCTACATTCACTGAGAACCAATCACTTTCCTCTCTTCCTACACGTACACATGCCTTACATCATCGATAAAAACTTTTCACTGCTTCTAACAACTTGCCTCCCACACCATATATTCTTAATACCTTCCACAGAGCATCTCTATCAACTCTATCATATGCCTTCTCCAGATCCATAAATGCTACATACAAATCCATTTGCTTTTCTAAGTATTTCTCACATACATTCTTCAAAGCAAACACCTGATCCACACATCCTCTACCACTTCTGAAACCACACTGCTCTTCCCCAATCTGATGCTCTGTACATGCCTTCACCCTCTCAATCATTACCCTCCCATATAATTTACCAGGAATACTCAACAGACTTATACCTCTGTAATTTGAGCACTCACTCTTATCCCCTTTGCCTTTGTACAATGGCACTATGCACGCATTCCGCCAATCCTCAGGCACCTCACCATGAGTCATACATACATTAAATAACCTTCCCAACCAGTCAATAATACAGTCACCCCCTTTTTTAATATATATATAAGTGTATATATATATATATATATATATATATATATATATATATATATATATATATATATATATATATATATATATATTCCCTGGGGATAGGGGAGAAAGAATACTTCCCACGTATTCCCTGCGTGTCGTAGAAGGCGACTAAAAGGGGAGGGAGCGGGGGGCTGGAAATCCTCCCCTCTCAATTTTTTTTAATTTTCCAAAAGAAGGAACAGAGAAGGGGGCCAGGTGAGGGTATTCCCTCAATGGCCCAGTCCTCAGTTCTTAGCGCTACCTCGCTAACGCGGGAAATGGCGAATAGTTTGAAAAAAAAAAAAAAAAAAAAAAAAATATATATATATATATATATATATATATATATATATATATATATATATATACATATATATATATATATATATATATATATTCCTATGAGTCCACGGGGAAAATGGAACACGGAAAGTTCCCAAGTGCACTTTCGTGTAATAATCACATCATCAGGGGAGACACAAGAGAGAAAAATAACAGTCAGTTGATATGAATCGAAGAGACGAAGGTAGGACGCCATTTGTTAAACATGTGATTGTCCATAACATACAACGCTCGTTGTATGTTTTGGACAATCACATGAATTAAATGAATTATGTACACGTGTATATATGTATATGTCTGTGTGTGTATGTATATGTATACCTTGAGATGTACAGCTATGTGTATGTGCGTGTGTGGACGTGTATGTATATACATGTGGATGTGGGTGGGTTGGGCCATTCTTTCGTCTGTTTCCTTGCGCTACCGCGCTAACGCGGGAGACAGCGACAAAGTATGATAAAATGAAAATGAATAAAATAATATATATATATATATATATATATATATATATATATATATATATATATATAAATATATATATATATATATATATATATATATACACATATATTTTATTTATTTCTTTATTTTGCTTTGTCGCTGTCTCCCGCGTTTGCGAGGTAGCGCAAGGAAACAGACGAAAGAAATGGCCCAACCCACCCCCATACACAATGTATATACATACACGTCCACACACGCAAATATACATACCTATACATCTCAATGTACACATATATATACACACACACACACACATACATATATACCCATGCACACAATTCACACTGTCTGCCTTTATCCATTTCCATCGCCACCTCGCCACACATGGAATACTATCCCCCTCCCCCCTCATGTGTGCGATGTATCACTAGGAAAAGACAACAAAGGCCCCATTCGTTCACACTCAGTCTCTAGCTGTCATGCAATAATGCCCGAAACCACAGCTCCCTTTCCACATCCAGGCCCCACACAACTTTCCATGGTTTACCCCAGACGCTTCACATGCCCTGGTTCAATCCACTGACAGCACGTCAACCCCGGTATAACACATCGATCCAATTCACTCTATTCCTTGCCCTCCTTTCACCCTCCTGCATGTTCAGGCCCCGATCACACAAAATCTTTTTCACTCCATCTTTCCACCTCCAATTTGGTCTCCCACTTCTCCTCGTTCCCTCCACCTCCGACACATATATCCTCTTGGCCAATCTTTCCTCACTCATTCTCTCCATGTGCCCAAACCATTTCAAAACATCCTCTTCTGCTCTCTCAACCACGCTCTTTTTATTTCCACACATCTCTCTTACCCTTACATTACTTACTCGATCAAACCACCTCACTCCACACATTGTCCTCAAACATCTCATTTCCAGCACATCCACCCTCCTGCGTACAACTCTATCCATAGCCCACGCCTCGCAACCATACAACATTGTTGGAACCACTATTCCTTCAAACATACCCATTTTTGCTTTCCGAGATAATGTTCTCGACTTCCACACATTCTTCAAGGCTCCCAGGATTTTCGCCCCCTCCCCCACCCTATGATTCACTTCCGCTTCCATGGTTCCATCCGCTGCCAGACCCACTCCCAGATATTTATAACACTTTACTTCCTCCAGTTTTTCTCCATTCAAACTTACCTCCCAGTTGACTTGACCCTCAACCCTACTGTACCTAATTACCTTGCTCTTATTCACATTTACTCTTAACTTTCTTCTTTCAAACACTTTACCAAACTCAATCACCAGCTTCTGCAGTTTCTCACATGAATCAGCCACCAGCGCTGTATCATCAGCGAACAACAACTGACTCACTTCCCAAGCTCTCTCATCCCCAACAGACTTCATACTTGCCCCTCTTTCCAAAACTCTTGCATTCACCTCCCTAACAACCCAATCCATACACAAATTAAACAACCATGGAGACATCACACACCCGTGCCGCAAACCTGCATTCACTGAGAACCAATCACTTTCCTCTCTTCCTACACGTACACATGCCTTACATCCTCGATAAAAACTTTTCACTGCTTCTAACAACTTGCCTCCCACACCATATATTCTTAATACCTTCCACAGAGCATCTCTATCAACTCTATCATATGCTTTCTCCAGATCCATAAATGCTACATACAAATCCATTTGCTTTTCTAAGTATTTCTCACATACATTCTTCAAAGCAAACACCTAATCCACACACCCTTTACCACTTCTGAAACCACACTGCTCTTCCCCAATCTGATGCTCTGTACATGCCCTCACCCTCTCAATCAATACCCTCCCATATAATTTACCAGGAATACTCAACAAACTTATACCTCTATATATATATATATATATATATATATATATATATATATATATATATATATATATATATATATATATATATATATATATATATATATAAACGATCATACACGCACATATACTTGCATAAGCATATACACATCAACATATACACATATACATGCATATACACACACATAAACAGATATATACATATATACATGTACATATACTTGCTTGCCTTCATCTATTCCTGACGCTACCTCGCCCCTCAGGATACGTACGTAGAAACATAAATAGTTACCTCATCTGAAGTCGTGTACTCACTTATCGACCAACCTCAACAGAGAGGATGAAGAACTGGGTTTGTATGCCAGTCCTCTTGTCTAGGAATCGAACCGAGGTATGTTTGATAGGTGGGTCGGAACGCTAGCCACTGCAGTACGGGAAATTTAATGCGATTACTCTTTGTTACTATTTTTCATGTGTTCCAGGGAAATAATTCTACACTCGCGTTCCCCGTCTTTAAACCTTGCATATATGTATCGTCTTTGTTTCTATGTATGTATACTTACACACACACACACACACAGACACACAAAGACACACACACACACACACACACACACACACACACACACACACACCGCCGCCTATGTGCGTGTGTGTTTGTGTGTGTGTGTGTGTGTGTGTGTGTGTGTGTGTGTGTGTGTGTGTGTGTGAAGAAATTTAAGTATATAAGAAGTTTATCAATTGTAAACATAAACATAAACATTATAAAGCAACTGAGTCATTTCTCGTAATCTTTGTTGGAGGGGAAGGGAGTGGGAGGGAGGGAGGGAGGGGGAGGGAAGGGGAGGGAGGGGGATGTACCATTATAAAAGTTATTTACCGGAAAAACTCTCGTGGTTAATATTTTTTTCCCCCCCGTCTGTTAACTGTTGTGACTTTTGTTTAATTAGCAACTGTCACTGCGACTTATCTCGTCTTTTCATATGCTAATTGAGTGTTTCACAGGACCCGGTCCAGATTTACGTGGATGAAAATTTGATTCAAACCTTTCCCACAACTTTATATTTTCCTCATAACTACTGCAAACTGAGGGACTATAGTGGCAAGGAAATAGAGAAGAAGGCTGTGAATCCTTGTCCCCATATTTGCTACAACCTCCTTGTGCTGACCCGTTTTCTAGAGTTGACTTGGTGACCATCCAATGAAGATATAGGAACCAGGAACGGAAGGACGATCTCAGCATTCGAGGTGCTCAGCTACATAGCCTAGTCACATGATGTCACACTCTAGCTTGCCAGACCTGACGTGTGTATAAAGGTGAGGAGTGGAATTTCTACCCAAATGAAATACTGATATTGTAAATAAACTTTATTAATTATATATTTTCATAAAGACTTTATGGCCAAACCCCCCCCCCCCAAAAAAAAAAAGACATTTCAGTTGTTGAATATTGATGAGAAGGAAGATGTTGGAGTTGGGAAACATAACCAGAAACAAGTTGTCATATACGAGGATGATTTATATGGTCTTAGGGTGAGACAGAGAGATGAGTGTGCTTATAGGCAGAGGCAAGCATTAGCGCGTAATAAGAGAAATACATGGCCGATCTCGACGAGCCAAGGAAAGGTCAACAGGAGAAATGGATTCACCAAATGTTCTGTAATATATCAAAACTTTTGAAGATTACGTACGTGTTGAAATCATTTATTTAACGTTAGCCCGAATCTTTATGACCCAAACTTGAAAATACATTTACCCCTTTGTAAGTACCACTTCTTTATTTACTCATAATTTGGATAGAAATATTAGACAATACTTACGACTCTGGTGTTGTTATATCGCAGTGAGTGTCAGCTAACATAGGATTTATGAGACGATAACTTTAAGCAAATGGCCTGAGTCAGGGCGATTTGCTTTGAGAATGTGATCGTTCAATTTTGACTTCGAGCTTCACGAAGGTCTGTCGTACACCGCACTGTAAGACGTAAACTGTAAATTTTTTACAGTTATGTGTGATTAACGTGCAAGATCCGATATCTGGGTTTCATGACTATATAACGACTGAAAGCCGTTAAGTGCAACAATAGAAGCCATGCGATTAAATGTATTTTGTATTCATAATCATTCTTACGTAAAGGCACTTAAAGTGTGCTCAGTGGGGTTCGGATACTTTACTTTTAGACAAAGACGGACATCAAAACAACTGACGATCAGCATACTACCACTGTAATCTTTGTACCTAACTTATAGCAGTATCTGTCGCAGCGGGCAGTGTCATTACCCTTAAAACACTGCTGACGAGATATGTTCTAAATCTTCCTCAGCAAGAGCGGAGCCAGTTATCGAATGAAATATAAGATGAGCTTTCGCTGGAGAAGGAGCGATGCATTTGACGCCGTTCTGACAAAAGCCACAGGAGTCAGCAAGGAAACTCCGTCACTGCTCCCAACTCCCTGAAGACATGAGTCGCCACAAATAATACGTGAGTGAGTGCCAGGCGCGCCGTGGCAGGAAACTCCGCGACACTGGCAACACCCGACTAATGTGACGGGCTCCCCAGGGAGTTGATGCCGCCGTCAGGTAGGTCGTCTCAAGGGCCGAGCTGCCACTCAGTGTCACACGGGCGCCAAGACCGGTCCTTACTACTCCTGCTGTTGTTCCTACTGTTGGCTGAGCTCTACTTCAGCAGCGGTGTTCGCCTGGGAGAGTTGGTGCGGCGGGGAAGTGTGTAAGCGAGGTGGAAGTGACGTTGCGAGAGTATGTAAGAAGAGCAAGAAAAAAAATTGTAGAGATGAAATTGTGGCTACGAATTATTGTGTGTGTGTGTGTGTGTGTGTGTGTGTGTGTGTGTGTGTGTGTGTGTTGGGGGGGGGGTGAGAGGTGAAGGGAAGAAGAGGTAAAGGGCACGTATATATTCCGGCTGAGAAGAGAGTAAAGGGAGTTTGTGTGTAGAGGGATTTGTGGCGGAGGATGAGTGTGCAGGGGAGGGGAAGACTATGTAGGGGGATGCAAGAAAGGGAGGGGGGGGGGGTAAGGGAGAGTATTGTAGGTGAGTTGGGGTTGTAAAGACGTATGTAAGGGGAACACCAGCCTGGGTATACTGTGAGGAGGGAGGGCATGTAACTGCTGTACATTAGCCTGAGTATTTTCAAGGCGTCATCTGTAAAACTGCGTATGTGTAATGTGAGGACGGAGGCATTAATTGCAGTACACTACCCTGGGTACATTTTGATGAAGGAAAGTTCAGCTGTAAACCAGCTTAGATATAAAGTGAGGAAGGAGGCATGAATTATTACACACCAGGCCTGGGAAAAATGAGGGGTTTTGCAATGTGCTAATAAGGGAAAATGGGGACGTCAGGGATCGTGTGGACAATAGAGTGACCAGGTAGTGTGTAGATGGGAGAGGATGTGTGAAGCGAAAGTGTGTATGAGGGAGAGTGAGAGTAACGGAAAGTGTAGGAGGTAAAGTAGATGGCGAAGAAGTTTAGGGGAAGAAGAGTTGAGGATGTAGAAAGGTGTAGGAAGAATGGAGAGTAGGGGTGAGAACGAGAGTGTAAGAGGGAGAGTAGGAGTGTTTTGGAATGTATAGGAAATTAAAATCAACTGACAACTGATTAGTGTGTTTGGGAGAGCAAAATTTACAAAGGAATGTACTTAGAGAGAAGAGAAACCTTGACGAGGGAGAGATTACCAATGTACACAATGTACACATGACAAAACTTTGGCAGGGCTAGAGCGAAGTGTACAGTATGAGGGAGAGTGTGACGTGTTCTCTGTAGGGTGAGCAAGGATCAGGGAAGTGTATATGGCTATAGCCCAGTAGTCTAGGTATTTCAGTCAAGGGAGCAAACTTGGACAAAACAGATGCACAGCTGAATAATTCAGCATATTTCTTGTTGATTATGATGTACAGTATACGAAGAATCTTCAGGTGTCCCATATTATAACCAACATTCATAGAGTATCTAGTTTCACGGTAACCACCGCCTGATACCAAAATTTGCACTGCGACATCTCTTTGTCGAATTAAATGGGGTTACAAGACTTCTATTCTGTTTTTGTAAGTAAATATACACACAAGGATTGCATTGAATTGGTGATAAATGTTTTATGTTTATCATTGACAGTTGCCACTAATGCAGAGAAAGATACTCAGATCAACCATTTGGGTCATGCAGAGTCTTTGTTATTTTTTGTTCGGAATTTACTGCCAGTGGAAGCAACAATTCACTACTCATTCGTGCACTGTTTTTACATCTTTACATTGCGGACGTACACGTGAGACAGATAGTGTCTGCTCGATGCTGCTGTACTTACTGTGTGAACCGCACCAACTGGTTGGAAGTGATATGGATCTATTGGTTATGCTAGTGACTTGAGCAACATCTCTGGTGATGTGGTCCATCCTTCATCCCAGGAAAAGCAACAAGTGTCATACAGTTTAGTAACAATACAGCAGTTTTTGGAAGAAAAGAAGCAAAGCCTGTCTTTTAAGATAAGGAAGAAGAGAAAGCATTCAAGATTCTCTTGTCCAAACACAAAGACTTTGCAAAGAAAATCAGTGTTTTTAACAGCTTAAGATACTTTTGCAAGGCTGGGTTTATGAGAACGCCACACTCTTCAGTTTGTGATGTCTTTATGGGATCAACACGCGACAATTCATAACAGCACGATGAAGGATCTAATGCTCAAGACGAAGATTCTTTTGAAGAGTCCATTCCTGGGGATGACGAAGCATAGAATGGCTCTTGAGTTTAATTCGGGTTCTTATGTGACAGTATGTATACCATGATGATATTGCTGCTAACAACAGAGTAAAAAAGACATGACCAGGAGATTTGATTACTGAGACCTGCTGCTGGGTGGTGATGTGCTGGCAACCTCTCTCCGCACGAATACTTTTCCTTTCGCGTCATAATCTAAGGCATCATTCAGCAGTAGAATATGAAGCACAACTAGCAGAACTTTTAGAAGCTTAGAAAGAGGTTTCTGCTTGAGAATGGCGAGATGAAATACTGAAACCATTCTGGTTTTTTATTAACATGTTGCTACCTCCTGAGAATGTCCGCTCGGCAACTTGCTGTTGCTGTTGCTACAGTGTTGCGTATGAGACTCTCTTGGACTTTTGGTGTTCTTGAAAGCTCAACAAATTAAACATATTCTAAAAGTTTTAGGTCTAATGTAATTATACTTGGGTTCACAACTGTTTTTCCCCGACTTCTGAGTGTGCTGCTGACGTCAAAGTAACAGCACAGGAGAGTTAGGAAGGTGAGACTGTATACTGTATGCCCAGACCGTAGGAAGGATGAACATTTGCTCTGACTGTGTAGTGCCGGGTCTACCTTCCTGGTCGATTGCCTCTGAGGCATGGCAGCTGATGGATGGGTTTGAGGATGAGCGGGAGAGTCCATGTGATGTTAAATATTACAGGAAAGTGTGTGTAGTGGCATGAGGGGCACATGCTCCCTTCACCGAACGGGTCTACAAGTCTTTAGATGTGAAGTCGGAACTCACGCCACTATGGCGATGGAGGACGGAGCAGTGGCACCTCATCGTCTTGAGAAACAGCGACCGACGCTCTATATTTGTTTAGTACATCGAGGTTTTGAGGAGAGATTGAGTATGTAAGATGCAATTGATTAGCTGCATCATTAATGGGAAATACATCCAAGAAAAAACCTTTGTATTAAATCAAGACGAAAACTGGAAAGTTGTTTGTTAAAGTGTAAGTTGATAAGGTAGATAATGAACAGTAGAATGACCTGGTAAGGTTTAAAAGGAAGAGAGTACCTAATCTGATCAAGAAAGAAAGAAAAATATAAAAAGATGTGGAAAAAAAACCACATTGAGGGGAAAATGGTTTGAGTTGTAGATAAAAGTTTCTTGTGCGGTCTGTTGTGTGGTCAATGATGATATTTTTCTTTCTAAATCCATCAGAATGAAAAAGTATAATGTGAATATTTGATCCTATTAAAACATATAAATCTTTATGTATCGCTTTCTTAAGCAATACCTTTAAGCAAAATGAATTATGAATCACAAACATGAAAAGAAAAACAACAAAGAAAAGGTATTAATGGAATATTGCAATTACTTTCGTAATATTAGAATGGCGTAAGACTTTCAGTTTCGTGATGATACAGATGTGGTGTAGACTCACTGATGTTCAGTTGTTCATAAGTCTTTTCCTGTCTGTAATATTCATTAAAGATTCTGAAAGCACCCAGTCTAAGACGATGGCTCAATCCATGCCCACGTTCTCATCCCAAGTTCCTGTCAAAGAAGGCAAGGATGTGACACATAGGAACGAGCAATCGTTAACTTTTTACAAAGTTACTGAAATGTTGTGTTTGTGAAAAATTTTAGTAGTGATGTTTGCACATATCATATTTCAAGCACCTAAACCAAAACTTTCATATTTTTATATTTCCTTTTCAAAACTGGAAAGAAAGCGCTCGTTTTCTAAAGTAGGACATGAAAATAACAAAATAAAAATATCATTTTGTGGATCAGTCCAACCCGACGTCGACCCCCCTAACATGTGAGTAAATCGACCACATCTATCCCCCTAAGCTAGGGGATGTCAGTCAAAGTGGGTGACACACCTTCAATATTCCACAGTGGGGTAGAGCAGTGGGCAGATATGTACTAGCCTGCCTGTCAGGAGCGCGAGACTTCAGTGAGTAATGATGGGGTAGTGTGTAGCGTATGTACGGCACTCCACCATCATAAGACCATAATAAGAAGGTCCCCTTTCCAGTACCATCTTACAGCATGTGATGTGAGAAACACGTTAGTGTTTGGTGATTACGGACGTATACTGTAAATTTGGGAACGAAGACATAGGGACAGTCGAAAATATACCGTAAACATGCTGAAATATGGATGATGGTAAAGGTAGGCAAAGTTCCAACTTGGAGTGTGTGCATTAAAGGGAAGGTGCTAGGCAAGTGACTCAGTACGTCTTCTCAGTACATAAGAACTTGGAGGAGAGGTTCTGCAATTGGACAATGGAAGTGTTCGCGTAGATTGTGTGGGAAGGTGATGGAACTCGTATTCTGCGAATGGAAGAAAGTGAGCAGAAAGGCAACGATCAAGGTAATGGAAACGTTATTGCACTTACAATAACAACGTTATTTCTTTTATTGACAGACATACATACATACATACAGACAGACAGACAGACAGACAGACAGACACACACACACACACACACACACACACACACACACACACTCACACCTATTAAGTTGAAGCAGATAAAGAAAAGTGGGAAGCTGTGGTTAAAAGAGACAGACACTATAAGCTTCATTCAAAAGTCAACATGTCCACCTCCACTTTCAATACACTTGTGAAAATGTTTAGCAAATATGTCCATAAGTTTTGTCATGGATGAATATATGTTATGGTGCAATCTCGTAGTTCCTCTAAGCACTGTGGGTTATGGCATAAACTTTGTCCTTAATAAACTCCACCAAAAATGGACAGATGGAGTGAGTATATTCGGACCTCCTTGGTGTCGTGGTTAGGGTTAAGTCAATTGCAACGCATCCACAGGCCGCCCAGGGTCAAACCTGCGGAGGTCTGATATCTCGTTGCGGCAGCCAGCACACAGTCAACTTAGCTGTTCCTCCTCTCCTGTTCAGGTGACTGATAGGGTACCTGACTTGAGCTAGAGTGTATTCATGGGATAAACCATGGAAAGGTCTGTGGAGCCTGGATGTGTATAGGGAGCTGTGGTTTCGGTGGATTACACATGACAGCTGGAGAATGAGTGTGAACGAATGTGGTCTTTTTTGTCTTTTCCTGGCGCTACCTCACTGAGGAAAGGGGTGGCGATACCGTGTCCTGCAGGGCGGGGTGGCGCCGGGAATGGATGTGTATATATATATATGTGGTTGTGTATGTTTATGTGCATGTACGTATATGTGTATATGTTGATATATATTTACATATATATATATATATATATGTATATATATATATATATATATATATATATATATATATATATATATATATATATATATATATATATATATATATATATATATATATATTTTTTTTTTTTTTTTTTTTTTTTTTTATACTTTCTCGCTGTCTCCCGCGTTTGCGAGGTAGCGCAAGGAAACAGACGAAAGAAATGGCCCCACCCCCCCCCCCCCCCCATACACATGTACATACACACGTCCACACACGCAAATATACATACCTACACAGCTTTCCATGGTTTACCCCAGACGCTTCACAATGCCTTGCTTCAATCCACTGACAGCACGTCAACCCCTGTATACCACATGACTCCAATTCACTCTATTTCTTGCCCTCCTTTCACCCTCCTGCATGTTCAGGCCCCGATCACACAAAATCTTTTTCACTCCATCTTTCCACCTCCAATTTGGTCTCCCTCTTCTCCTCGTTCCCTCCACCTCCGACACATATATCCTCTTGGTCAATCTCTCCTCACTCATTCTCTCCATGTGCCCAAACCATTTCAAAACACCCTCTTCTGCTCTCTCAACCACGCTCTTTTTATTTCCACACATCTCTCTTACCCTTACGTTACTTACTCGATCAAACCACCTCACACCACACATTGTCCTCAAACATCTCATTTCCAGCACATCCATCCTCCTGCGCACATCTCTATCCATAGCCCACGCCTCGCAACCATACAACATTGTTGGAACCACTATTCCCTCAAACATACCCATTTTTGCTTTCCGAGATAGTGTTCTCGACTTCCACACATTTTTCAAGGCTCCCAAAATTTTCGCCCCCTCCTCCCCCACCCTATGATCCACTTCCGCTTCCATGGTTCCATCCGCTGACAGATCCACTCCCAGATATCTAAAACACTTCACTTCCTCCAGTTTTTCTCCATTCAAACTCACCTCCCAATTGACTTGACCCTCACCCCTACTGTACCTAATAACCTTGCTCTTATTCACATTTACTCTCAACTTTCTTCTTCCACACACTTTACCAAACTCAGTCACCAGCTTCTGCAGTTTCTCACATGAATCAGCCACCAGCGCTGTATCATCAGCGAACAACAACTGACTCACTTCCCAAGCTCTCTCATCCCCAACAGACTTCATACTTGCCCCTCTTTCCAGGACTCTTGCATTTACCTCCCTTACAACCCCATCCATAAACAAATTAAACAACCATGGAGACATCACACACCCCTGCCGCAAACCTACATTCACTGAGAACCAATCACTTTCCTCTCTTCCTACACGTACACATGCCTTACATCCTCGATAAAAACTTTTCACTGCTTCTAACAACTTGCCTCCCACACCATATATTCTTAATACCTTCCACAGAGCATCTCTATCAACTCTATCATATGCCTTCTCCAGATCCATAAATGCTACATACAAATCCATTTGCTTTTCTAAGTATTTCTCACATACATTCTTCAAAGCAAACACCTGATCCACACATCCTCTACCACTTCTGAAACCGTGTATGGGCGTGTATGTATATATGAGTGGACGGGTCTTTCTTTGTCGGTTTCCTGGAGCTACCTCGCTGAGCGGGAAACAGCGATCAATTATAATGAATACCTATCTATCTTTATATATATATATATATATATATATATATATATATATATATATATATATATATATGTATATATATATATATATATATATATATATATATATATACCCCTGGGGATAGGGGAGAAAGAATACTTCCCACGTATTCCCTGCGTGTCGGAGAAGGCGACTAAAAGGGAAGGGAGGCGAGGGGGGGGGGTCCTCCCCTCTCATTTTTTTTTAATTTTCCAAAAGAAGGAACAGAGAAGGGGGTCAGGTGAGGATATTCCCTCAAAGGCCCAGTCCTCTATTCTTAATGCTACCTCGCTAATGCGGGAAATGGCAAATAGTATGAAAAAAAAGATATATAGATAGATGAATAGATAGATAGATAGATAGAGAGAGAGAGAGAGAGAGAGAGAGAGAGAGAGAGAGAGAGAGAGAGAGAGAGAGAGAGAGAGAGAGAGAGAGAGAGAGAGAGAGAGAGAGAGAGAGAGAGAGAACACTGTTGAGATGGCCTTGATTAAAGCACTCAGTTGCCCGTGCCGTTTTCACTAACTTAAACGTCCAAATGGAACAAGTTCATTATGAAGATTTTACAACAAAAACTCAAGAGGAAAGACCAAGATCAGACAAGAGACTATCTGGGGAGACGATGACTTCGGGAACTCGACCAGTGTTAGTGAAGCCGTGTGAGGATACCATGGAAGCTTCGAAACGAGTGACAGTGAACGGTACCATGTACTCGAGCATGTGTTACAGGGGGGAAGGGGCTTTAGAGAGAGAGCTCAGTGATCCGAGTGAACAAAAGCAAGAGAAGGTTTAATATGAGAGTTTCAATTACAGACCCGAAAAAAAGACGATATTGATGAATCTATCTATCTATCTATCTATCTATCTATGAGTCTATCTATCTATCTATATATCTATCTGTCTATCTATCTATCTGTCTATCTATCTATCTATCTATTTATCTATGTATCTGTCTATCTATCTATCTGTCTATCTATCTATCTAACTATCTATCTATCTATCTATCTATCTATCTATCTATCTATCTATCCGTCTATCTGTCCATCTATCTATCTATATATCTACCTATTTCGGAACACGAATTCTTAGGCCTTTGACAAAATACTTTTCTTTTCAGATATACTCTTTGAATCAGGTGACCCCAACCTCGTGTGTGATATATATGTAGCCATAGATATCAGTGGTGGCTTTAGTTAGACGTGAAGAACTCAGTGGATGGCTTCAGTATTGGAGTTGTGGGTTTATTATTCCCGGAAAGTAATAAGCCTCTGAAGGTACTATTGTCTAGCTTACTAAGACATGTTTTCCCATCGCTGTTGATTACATCTGCTCGGACTTGGTCGGATCTGGACGATATGAGAATCACATTCGTGTGTAATGTTTTGGTGAACATAAGAATCTGGATTATGATGTAAATACTCTGAGAAAATACCGTCCGTAAATATTTGTAAAATTATTTCGGTTTAGTTATCAATTTTGAGTGCTATCAATTCAAGAATTTTCGTGCGCGTGTGATATCGTTTCACGAATCTTTACATCTTGTTTGGTGTGATTATGATGATGGATGAAGATAATAACGTGATAAGGGATTAGATAATATGCTCTACATAAGCCAAATGACGACGTCTCATGATATGTGGGTTCGCGACATGCAGGCTGACTCTGGAGGAAGGACATCAGAGAGCTGTGCAGGATTTACTGGAACTTATAAATGAGTTAGATTTCGATCGGTTATATTTGCCTGGAGTTGACCGACATGCACATGTACTCTCAAATATGTGAGGAACGTAATCACATGACTAAGTGTATTTCTCCAGAGTCTGTGGGTAAAAAAAAAAATGGAATTAGTGATGTAAATCCGCTTACGGTCGAACTGTATCATAAGATACACAAAATATGCCACATCACAAGTATAGGCTTGTGTCGCTTGAGCTGTGAACATACAGGTCATGAACTTTTTGGATTATGAAATTTGATAATGAAATGATAAAAAAATGTGCATTTACAAATGACAGTGACATTCTAAGCGTGTGGTAATAAATGATGATGAGTGGCAGTTGGTCTTCATGGTAGAATGCGAGGGTGTTATTAACATGCTGAACTATCCTTTGAGGTAGGTCAAGTGGGCAAATTGGTCACGAAGTGTTGTATAACACTTCCGGATGAGGCCTCAACTAATGCTTTAGAACTGATAACAAGAAAATACCAGACACAGACAATGTCCTGAAGGTACTTTTTATTGTTAGTGTTTTCATATTGAATATTTGCCAATGCTTTTCCCCGGGAATAGGGTCTTGGTTGCTGTGGTATAATGTTATATGCTTTCGCTGATGATAATACCACATCTTAAAAAAGAATTCTGTGACAGTCTAGCGCTGTATATCTTTTCCTTTATAGCAACATATATAATTCACTTTGGTTGCTTGACTTTGCTTTTGGAATGGATGTTTTTCCAGGTTTGTGGTTGAAACATTAGGTTACGAGTGTATGTGGTGAGTGGCGTGAAGTCTGTGTGGTACATTATGAATGGCTTTGGTATATGATGTGGGTGATGTAATATTTGTAAAGTTAACGCTGGTTGGCTTGAATGATGGGTGGCGTGAGTGTTGGGAAAGCAGTAATGTGAATGTTATCAAGTGTGGGTACTGTAGCATTTATAGTATGAGTTCTTGGCCGTATTTGCACTGGAGCATTGGTGGTTGTAAATGAAGAGGTGTAGGTGTTGGAAGATGCGTTGAATGAGTCCCAGGAGGTGGAATCGCCTGTGACTGGTAATGCTATCTAGTTTAGGTGCTATGACGTTGGTAGTGGGAATGTTGGAGTAACATTAGTTTGAGAGGGCTGGGTGGCTTGGGTGTGGGAACATTGATAGAGTCATTGCTGAGTGATGTTGACTTTAGAACATTTCCAGTGAGTGTATTGGGTAGTGTGAGGTTGGTGTATTGGCTATGTGAGTCATGGGAGGAAGGGCTTTGGCAGTGTGAGTCCTGGTCAACGTAGGTGGTGGAACGTTCGTAATAACGGTACTAGTTAGTGTGGGCGCTGTTACGATAGTGGTGGAGTGCGGGATTAACAGGAAGTAGGAGCTCTGGTATTTGGAATTCTGCATAAGAGAATGGGTGCTGGAGAACTAGTGGTATAGGAGCTGGGTTGTGTGGCTTATTGTGCAGGGGTTGTAGTGCTGGATGTTGTCGGTGTTAGAATATTGATACTGAGATAGGTTTTATGAATATAATGACCAGGAAAGAAAAACTAGAACAGAAACATGACTGTGGGAGGTGACTGTGATATGTGCATAACGCATGTGAAGCAAATCATGGGAAAAAGGAGGATTCTTATGTGTAGTGAAGCAAGGATGAGAATCCTCGAGGGGAAAATAACGCAACTGATATGATAAAAAGAACAGGTGAATGCGAAGGATGAAAGCAAGAAGGAGAGGAAGGGAAGAGAGGTGGAAAGGAGGGAAAGTGTAAACGGAAAGAACGTGTGAGAAGAAGTGGAGAAAAGAGAAATTCATGATAACTGACTTGAGAAAAATCAGAGGAACAAATAATGGCCAGCAATTGTGCTTACGAATACAACGGATCTTCTCCTTTTGCATTCCTTTTTTATCAAACCATCAGCTTTGTTGATGCTAAGCGAAAAAAAGATGTACCGATTGTGGGCGTAAATGATGGCGTCTTGGACGCAAATGAGGAAAGGTGTGGCAGTGACTGGACAGGTGTGGAGGTGTGTGAGGGAGTTGTTGGAGAATGGGACGATAAGTTTTTACCCTAACGACTGTTTACGAATTCTTATATCCTCAAATTCCGTCTATTTTCCACATAAGCAGTTACTCCCATCTTCTTTATCACATACATTTTTTGATGCTATTTCTTATTTCTTCGTCTCATTCTAGAGTCACGATTCATTTTCTTTACGCCCAGAGCTAAAGTTATACATCTCAGTTGATTTGCATGACCGTCTGGTAAAGAGTTTAGAATTAGATGTGAAATATTGCTAAGAGTCGTGGAGTTATGAGAGAAAGTTTGAGCATATAATCAGGGCGAGTGACTCCTGAAGGAGAGATCTGCTCCTGGATATAGAATAAGGTACCTGTAAAGGAGTTATGCGGCTTCAGGTGTTCGATGTCCTTGCAGAGGACAAAGATGAATCTTGTTTCGCGTTATCTTTACGGGTGTCATGCACGCCTGTATGATATCTACATACGTTAAGAAGGAAGATTAATGTCTCGAAGACATTCTATCACGAGTAACTTCTTTAATAGAATTAACGAACTAATGGGTTACATTAACACAGAAATAAAAGCTCAAGGTGATTACCGGGTCAAAATCTTATCTCAGTCTCCCTAAGAGACTGAGATAAGACGTAGACGTAGCAAATGATATTCCTAAGTCCATCTCCACGTCTGACAGTTTAGGTGGGATCAGTATTTTCCATACTGTACGTTGTTTCCATCTTCCAGATCAAATATTCTTCATGAGTCATTGGTAGATAACGAAGGAGAAGATGTTTTACTACTGACGGTTATCAACATCATCACAGAGATCCTTTCGGGGGGTGGGCTTCGAGTGAACCCGGGAAAGAGCAAGAGGGAGAGGTTGGTGCCATTCTATCCTACACAAGACTCAGAGGCAGGTTTATAGCATAACGCACACTATAAATAACTTCTTCTTTTTCTTCTTCTTCTTCTTCTTCTTCTTCTTCTTCTTCTTCTTCTTCTTCTTCTTCTTCTTCTTCTTCTTCTTCTTCTTCTTCTTCTTCTTCTTCTTCCCATTGTTGTTGTTGTTGTTGTTGTTGTTGTTGTTGTTGTTGTTGTTGTTGTTGTTGTTGTTGTTCTTCTTCTTCTTCTTCTTCTTCTTCTTCTTCTTCTTCTTCTTCTTCTTCTTCTTCTTCTTCTTCTTCTTCTTCTTCTTCTTCTTCTTCTTCTTCTTCCCATTGTTGTTGTTGTTGTTGTTGTTGTTGTTGTTGTTGTTGTTGTTCTTCTTCTTCTTCTTCTTCTTCTTCTTCTTCTTCTTCTTCTTCTTCTTCTTCTTCTTCTTCTTCTTCTTCCCCAAAGATTCCATGCAATCTTAATCGCTTAATATGTTCACCAGCTCCTGCATTACGTTCATCAACGCACATAACACTATCTGTCCATCCTTCATTTTCCCTTCTTTTAAGCTTCCTATGTGAGACCCAGCTGAGAAACTTGCCTTCTGTGAGAACCCTCTTGACACGCGCGGACAGGGCACAAGTGTCTTACTCCTCCCCCATTGACAATTGTATCAGCAACCCAAGGACGGAAATCAAAGTAAATAAACATGAGGGTGATAGAGAGGGCGAGGACGAGAGGGGAGCGGGACCCTGCTGTTGTGTGCTTCCCTCCAGGCTCAGGGAAGGACTCACGAGCAGAGAGGGTGAGGCTTACGTCCCTCACTCTCCTGATGAATGGGATGGAACGGAACCCCAGTTCATACAGTCCGTCCCCCATCATCCTGCTGATATTAATAGGGGGACACAGATCTAATTTGTTATCTGCGAGATCTTGTTTTTGTTAATCAGAAGCAAAGAGAAACGAGACATCAGATGAATTAATCTTGTAAAACTGGTAAAAAGATAAAAGATGGGATAAGGTGGATACATGAGAGCAATTAAATAGAAAGCAGACAATAAAAGACCTTAAATATTTTGTGATGAGGTTATCTGCAAGAGGACAGAAGTATTATCTTCCATCCTGCATCCAAATAGATGGAGCGAGGGCTGATGCAACTAACTAATGCGGTTAAAAGAGGCAAGAAGCTTTTGGGCAAACTCCTATTAAGTCCTGCCATTGTGGATGTGGAGTAAAGAATATATGAGTCCCTCTCTTTGTTGAGGCTGAGTCGTCTGTTGTGTTGTGTGGGGTTAGTTGACCAACGCTGCAGGTGGTGGCGGAGGGCGAAGGGTCCTCTTCAGCCACACACCGACACACTGACTCACTACAACGTTCTGTTTACGACTGAAGACACGTACATCCAGTGGGCTGGGTGACGATACTCCCTCCAACAGGAAGTATCTCGTATAACTGTCATGCAAGTTATTGAGCAGTACAGAAATTTTAGCACTAATATGCATACGTATGCATATTTACTGTTATCATTACCAAAGAATCCTTCTCTGAAACGGTCCCTGGACCCATTCTACGGAGACTTCTGCAGATCCAAGGCTGCCCAAAGGCTCCTTTCTCAGAAAGTACCCATTTTCAAGAGAGCTTGTTGTTCTAAGGATGCGCTACGTCCAGTTGCAGGGAAAAGATGGACTCATTTTGAGCGTGAAGGTTATACCGAGCGTGTACTTCCTCTCGTGAACAAACGATGAAGTGAAAAGTTTTTCTGGGAGAGTATGTTTATGCCAGTAGGAGGGGAGGAGAGTGAGTGGTTCCCAGTGACCCCGCCCCCAAAGCTTGGACCCAAGGCCCGTTTCACTGCAGCAACCCGCACTTTGAGTGTGGAGACCGGCCACTCGAGGATTGGCTGTTTTGCTACTTCCTTCTTCCCTTAAACTTCTGTGCTGTGGTATTCTCTTCCTTCTCTCGTCTACCTCTCTACATATAACCCTATTTGAGTCTGGACGAGAAGCACCTGCGGAGCCCTAATCAATTTTCACTTTTTTTTCCTTCTTACCCGAGATGCTCTTTGGCACCGATATGTTCTACACACACACACACGCACATATATATATATATATATATATATATATATATATATATATATATATATATATATATATATATATATATATATATATATATGTTTTTTTTTTTTTTTTGCTTTGTCGCTGTCTCCCGCGTTTGCGAGGTAGCGCAAGGAAACAGACGAAAGAAATGGCCCAACCCCCCCCCCATACACATGTACATACACACGTCCACACACGCAAATATACATACCTACACAGCTTTCCATGGTTTACCCTAGACGCTTCACATGCCCTGATTCAATCCACTGACAGCACGTCAACCCCAGTATACCACATCGATCCAATTCACTCTATTCCTTGCCCTCCTTTCACCCTCCTGCATGTTCAGGCCCCGATCACACAAAATCTTTTTCACTACATCTTTCCACCTCCAATTTGGTCTCCCACTTCTCCTCGTTCCCTCCACCTCCGACACATATATCCTCTTGGTCAATCTTTCCTCACTCATTCTCTCCATGTGCCCGAACCATTTCAAAACACCCTCTTCTGCTCTCTCAACCACGCTCTTTTTATTTCCATCCGCTGCCAGATCCACTCCAAGATATCTAAAACACTTTACTTCCTCCAGTTTTTCTCCATTCAAATTTACCTCCAAATTGACTTGACCCTCAACCCTATTGTACCTAATAACCTTGCTCTTATTCACATTTACTCTTAACTTTCTTCTTTCACACTCTTTACCAAAATCAGTCACCAGCTTCTGCAGTTTCTCACATGAATCAGCCACCAGCGCTGTATCATCAGCGAACAACAACTGACTCACTTCCCAAGCTCTCTCATCCCCAACAGACTTCATACTTGCCCCCTCTTTCCAAAACTCTTGCATTCACCTCTCTAACAACCCCATCCATAAACAAATTAAACAACCATGGAGACATCACACACCCCTGCCGCAAGCCTACATTCACTAAGAACCAATCACTTTCCTCTCTTCCTACACGTACACATGCCTTACATCCTCGATAAAAACTTTTCACTGCTTCTAACAACTTGCCTCCCACACCATATATTCTTAATACCTTCCACAGAGCATCTCTATCAACTCTATCATATGCCTTCTCCAGATCCATAAATGCTACATACAAATCCATTTGCTCTTCTAAGTATTTCTCACATACATTCTTCAAAGTAAACATCTGATCCACACATCCTCTACCACTTCTGAAACCACACTGCTCTTTCCCAATCTGATGCTCTGTACATGCCTTCACCCTCTCAATCAATACCCTCCCATATAATTTACCAGGAATACTCAACAAACTTATACCTCTGTAATTTCTTTTTTTTTTTTTCCTTTGTCGCTGTCTCCCGCGTTTGCGAGGTAGCGCAAGGAAACAGACGAATGAAATGGCCCAACCCACCCCCATACACATGTATATACATACGTCCACACGCGCAAATATACATACCTACACAGCTTTCCATGGTTTACCCCAGACGCTTCACATGCCCTGATTCAATCCACTGTCAGCACGTCAACCCCGGTATACCACATCGATCCAATTCACTCTATTCCTTGCCCTCCTTTCACCCTCCTGCATGTTCAGGCCCCGATCACACAAAATCTTTTTCACTCCATCTTTCCACCTCCAATTTGGTCTCCCACTTCTCCTCGTTCCCTCCACCTCCGACACATATATCCTCTTGGTCAATCTTTCCTCACTCATTCTCTCCATGTGCCCAAACCATTTCAAAACACCCTCTTCTGCTCTCTCAACCACGCTCTTTTTATTTCCACACATCTCTCTTACCCTTACGTTCTTACTCGATCAAACCACCTCACACCACACATTGTCCTCAAACATCTCATTTCCAGCACATCCATCCTCCTGCGCACAACTCTATCTGTTGGGTCAACAGGGAGCAGGTTTTTCGAATGATGCATAGGTAAAGTAACATGAGGCCAAAGCCCGAAAATGCGAAAGAATCTTTGAAGAAAAGATGTAAAGAAATATCTTTTTAAGAGCAGTGAAGTAGTCTGTCAAGAGACGCCATCTGATGCCGCAGAAGTGCTGACATGATACAAAGAAATACATTTCAGATAGACTATGCCATCGGCGTCATTACAAATCGCATATATAAGAAATGATGCCAAGGTACTTCATATTGCTGTCAGGTTGTCAAGCTGTGTACTTTGGTGGTTTGATCTCTCCCCTCGTCATCACGGTTTGTGACGAACATTCAACACAAACATCAAGACACATCTCTTCAGCACTAGAGCAGTAGGACCTCGAGTGTACGGCTTGTTAACATTCCTCGCGGAGGAGTGATGGCGTCAGCTGCTTGTTTATACCCCTCGCCAGGCGTCTCCGGCCACCACATGCATCTTGACGGGAGGAGACAGTGTGGGTGGGGTTCGTGTGTACCTCTGGCCAACAAGTGGCCCAGTGAAGCAGCCCCCTTTTGCGTAATACGTGTTACTGATGAGCCTACTCACATGTCATTAGAGTGCCTCATACCTAAATAGATTTAGCAAGCAGGAGTTAGGCAGTGAAAGCGCTAGTGCAAGATGTAAACTTTGCTCTACGTTGCTAATAGCAACTTTACAAATTGTTGTCAGCAGCGTTACACGTACCTGAATGAATCATATTCTCACTCCATATCAAGATTTCATTTTACTCTGTCCTCAAGAAAATCTAATGCTACCCCTCCCTCCCCCAGCATAACAGGTAAGTCATTCATAGAGTTAACTGCTGACACACTCACTCAGCCGCTCCTTACCTTTCGTCATCCTCGTTTTCATGGTCAAGTGCATAAGCACTAATAATCACCTATTTTACCCATCCCGCTTTCATTTCCACTTGCATCAATCTGGAGTCCACTTTCCTAATCTCTTTTACACTTTCACACAACTCCTGCTTCAACAGCAGTGTTACATCTTCCTTAGCTCTTGCCCTCATAAAAAAACCTTACTTTACCCCTAAAACGTTCTCAAACCATTCTTCTCCTTTTTTTTGAACTTGGTTTCAGCCAGAGCCAAAATATCCAAGCTCCTTTCCTCAGACATACTACCTGTATCTCCTTTCTTCTCAACTTGGTTACGCCCTCATGCATTTAGCCACCTCTGCCTGAGCTTTTGAAGTGGATGAGCACTTCTCTCTTACATCCTTCTTCTATTCCATCATTTTGAATTAGAAGAGAAGAAAGGGGGGGGGGGATCATACCTTCCCTAGCTCCCCCTTCTTTTAGTCGCCTTCTACAATGCGCAATAGATAACGAGGTAGAAACGTTTCTCCCTCATCCTCATTGACATCTCTTGTACTCCATATGTGCAAGCCATATTAGCACACCATCTTTAGCTCTCTCATGCATACTCATCTTACTACCACACCTTTTATCCTATCGTTTCTTATTCGATCAACCTTCCTAAGCCGCAGATTGTCCTCCATCATTTCACTAACGCATTCACCCAATTATCTACATATATGTACAAGGCTTATCTTTCGTGGTCATACAGCACCGACGGGAATACTATACCGCCAAACAGCATCAACTCAATCAGTAAGCACTACGGTAAAGTATATATATCCATGATGTACTGGCCACATGAAATATACGATAACGATTTAACCCTGGGCGCCGAGGATTGGAACCAAATCCAACCTGGTGGCGGCCTGGTAGAAACTTCGAACTTCACCGTCGTGCTTTACCGTGCGAGCGCGGGCTTTCCTTCACGCTTTCAGGTCACAAGATGTAAAAGGAGATATCGTATCCCATTAGTTGGTTTGAGGTATCATCCCTGGTGACGGATAAAGAATACTTCCCACGTGTTCCCTGCGCGTGGTAGGGGATGGGGCAGATGGCTGGAAATCCTCACCTCAGGCTCTAATTTTCAGAAAGAAGGAACATAGAAGGGGGCCAAGAGAGGATTTTTTCCCCTCAAAGGCTAAGTCGTCTGTTCCTTCCGCTTCCTCGCTAAAGCGGAAAAGGGCATATACATATAATGTATATATATATATATATATATATATATATATATATATATATATATATATATATATATATATATATATATATATATATATATATATATATCCAACAGCTAAGATCGAACTCGGGACCCCTGTGCAAAAGGCGGGGATGTAGCCGCTAGGCTATGGGCCAGGCCCATATACATATATATATATATATATATATATATATATATATATATATATATATATATATATATATATATATATATATATCCACTTCCGCTTCCATGGTTCCATCCGCTGACAGATCCACTCCCAGATATCTAAAACACTTCACTTCCTCCAGTTTTTCTCCATTCAAACTCACCTCCCAATTGACTTGACCCTCAACCCTACTGTACCTAATAACCTTGCTCTTATTCACATTTACTCTTAACTTTCTTCTTCCACACACTTTACCAAACTCAGTCACCAGCTTCTGCAGTTTCTCACATGAATCAGCCACCAGCGCTGTATCATCAGCGAACAACAACTGACTCACTTCCCAAGCTCTCTCATCCCCAACAGACTTCATACTTGCCCCTCTTTCCAGGACTCTTGCATTTACCTCCCTAACAACCCCATCCATAAACAAATTAAACAACCATGGAGACATTACACACCCCTGCCGCAAACCTACATTCACTGAGAACCAATCACTCTCCTCTCTTCCTACACGTACTGGGTGGGGGAGGGGGCGAAAATTCTGGGGGCGTTGAAGAATGTGTGGAAGTCGAGAACATTATCTCGGAAAGCAAAAATGGGTATGTTTGAAGGAATAGTGGTTCCAACAATGTTGTATGGTTGCGAGGCGTGGACTATGGATAGAGTTGTGCGCAGGAGGATGGATGTGCTGGAAATGAGATGTTTGAGGACAATGTGTGGTGTGAGGTGGTTTGATCGAGTAAGTAACGTAAGGGTAAGAGAGATGTGTGGAAATAAAAAGAGCGTGGTTGAGAGAGCAGAAGAGGGTGTTTTGAAATGGCTTGGTCACATGGAGAGAATGAGTGAGGAAAGATTGACCAAGAGGATATATGTGTCGGAGGTGGAGGGAACGAGGAGAAGAGGGAGACCAAATTGGAGGTGGAAAGATGGAATGAAAAATATTTTGTGTGATCGGGGCCTGAACATGCAGGAGGGTGAAAGGAGGGCAAGGAATAGAGTGAATTGGAGCGATGTGGTATACCGGGGTTGACGTGCTGTCAGTGGATTGAATCAAGGCATGTGAAGCGTCTGGGGTAAACCATGGAAAGCTGTGTAGGTATGTATATTTGCGTGTGTGGACGTATGTATATACATGTGTATGGGGGGGGGGTTGGGCCATTTCTTTCGTCTGTTTCCTTGCGCTACCTCCCAAACGCGGGAGACAGCGACAAAGAAAAAAAAAAAAAAATATATATATATATATATATATATATATATATATATATATATATATATATATATATATATATATATATATATATATATATATATATCTACATATATATATATATATGTGTGTGTGTGTGTGTGCGTGAGTCGATGGTACCAACATACAAGCCTTCAGACATGTATATGGACATTCAGAGCCACATTTTGTACAAGGAAGGTACTTTCATCAATTATAATAGCTCATAAATCAATCATTGATGGTGCATTGATATTCACTTATTGGCTGCTTAGAATTCTCACATTTTGTCAGTTCACTTTTTAAGATTCAGTTCCCATGAAGTACATCGAGGATGATAATGAATAATTTCTCAAGATGGCAAAATTAGTTGGAATATGTACGTGATTATGATAAACATATATTTCACATTGTACCCATAATGACGTCTTCCCCTTTTCTCTTCTGCAATTTTACCTCTCCATCCGCTCCGCTGAAGCGTAAAACAGCTCTAATGAACGAACAAGAGAGCAGAGCTAAGTGCTATTGTTCAAACCAGGAAATTATAGATTGAGCAACAAACGTCATGAAACAAAGGGACAGAGAAGAGGTGCAAATTGATCCTGTTGAGCAATTCAAAACGCCATACGCAACCTCTCTCCTTATCACCCAATCTCCTGCTTTTATCTCTAGTCTGATTCTCACTCATCTCCCTTGTTTCCTATTCTTTTCTTCTTTCCTCATTCTATCCCCTATCTTCACCTCTTTTTCTCTTCTGCTTTTCATCCTTATTTATCCTTCCACCTTCCAATCCCATTCATTCCATGGAGTTCCCACATCCCTTCTAGCCCTCATCCCACTCCATCTCAACCCCATCCCCCAACCCACCCCTTTCCCTCCCTTGGCCACACAGAGGATGGAAACAAATGATGGTGCTCTCGTGGGCTCCACCCTCAACGCTCCGACACTTACACAGATCACTGCAACATAAACAAATGGTTATTAAATGTCTTCCTCTCGAGACAAGACAAGTCGTTGATGAACTGCTTGGCAGTGTGGTAGCCCAGCCCTCAACCAGGAAGTGGGGCGTTTAGCAAAGACGATTATCCTGTTGCTGGGAATATACTGCATGACTCAACAACATGCAAACCTACATATGTGCACTCCCACACGCACATTCACCCACACCTGCATATGTGCTTCTAGGCATACACTTGCACTCACATACGCTAACAGGTAGAAACACACATTCACACTCTACACACAGGCAAGGAGCCTCACAATTGGCATAAATACACAAAGAAGCACTGTAGCTTATGATGAGTTCCTTCTTATCTAACGTGGCCTCACTGACGACAGTGAACGTGCCCCCCCACTGGAGCGAGGTCCTGGCGAACACAACTCCGCTTCGTCATGTCAAGGGCAATCAGAGGTGCCTGATAACCCAATTACCGCACGACCCACACTGTTCCTGGCCTCTGCTCAACTCGGCCAGGCAACCAATGGCATCTGAGGGAACCTTGTTAGAGGCAGATGATTGAATTCATTCTAGAAGTAAGATGCAGCTAAATGTAGGATAAAGAGGCGCAGGATAGCAAGGTGCCAGTAAAAGAGGGCGAGTGGGTCCTTAGAACGATCCTTCGTGTCTAATTACCCGTAAAATCTGTGATGAGGATGATTATGATCCTATCACAGACGCTGGCCAGCCTTCCTCCCTGCCACTGTGGCCTCTCCTCCCGTGTAACGTGTGCAGTCTCCTCTCTGTGTGTATACTCTCTACTCTTGGGTTTAAGTCTACGTTTAGTTCATCTTTAAAGTAACACGAGTGAGTTTTTTATTGGTTATTTTCCGTCTGTTTCTTATTACTAAGACTGGAGCAAAAAGCTGTTTCGTCTTCAGCCAAAACTTTGCCTTTTATTTTTCGTATAGTTCACAGAATAATATTTGTGGTAGAATGTTCATTTTTCTTCTGAATATCATGCTTGCCATTAATTTGATGGTGATATATAAATCTCGTATATTTCATGATATAAATTTCTACCTAGCGTGCTTTCTGTAGTGCACAGGCATAAAATATGACTCGATCATGTTCACGCATTTCTAAACATACATACACTTTTATACATATATGTTAGCACACACAGTACCCAAATGTTTTACAAATTTACACCCAATTTTGTTTTCCACTACTTGAGGGATGATGGTCTTGTCATCATGTCCGAACAACTATTGAAAGCCAGTGACATTAACCAAACGTTCATCACTAGAAAGCACTGCTTTAACAGTTACTCCAATTGCACTCAGTGGTACCACCTCCACTGCACATCACTGTCATTCATAAAGGGGTACTCAGTGCGTCGGAACTGCATCAAGCACTCAGACAGTAGCCCCTACAACCCCATGACAATCATCCAACAAACAACAACACAAGACGCTCGGTCTTACTCACTTCACAAACAAATCCTACTACACCACAGAGCCTCATCAACAAACTAAACATCCTGCAACCCAGAGCTTATGACGACAGAAATATACACACAAAGATACTCAACCAACTCCAAGAACGCAGCAACCAAATAGCCTCATCCAAGAAACTAGACTCCCACCTAAATTCATCCTTCCACCTTTCTACAACTATACGACCGTAAGTGAAGATAGACAAGGACACAAAGGAGGACTCATAACACTTGTCCGACAAACAATTCCATTTACGAAAATTGAAGCCACCCATTATTAATCCCCGTTTTCTACAGGACTGTTGACACACTTACACAGCCTCCCCCAAAACAGATTTTCTCTCTCTCTCTCTCTCTCTCTCTCTCTCTCTCTCTCTCTCTCTCTCTCTCTCTCTCTCTCTCTCTCTCTCTCTCTCTCTCTCTCGGTATAACTACCGGTATGTAAAACTTCCACATGTGAGCCCAGTCCATCAGTTTTGAATGTGTTCCCTTGAATCTGTAGACGTTCAGTTTCTGTCGTAAATATATTTCCCAACTTAGATTATATTTGTCAGCGAATTTTGATATCTTGCAATGCAGTCCGCTGTCAGCATCATTAATATATTATATATGAGAAAGGATTAACCATATAATTCAAGTGTGATCCGTGTGGCACACTACTTCTGATGCTTGACCAGTAGCCATTACTCTTTGTTCACGACTATTCAACCAATTTCGTAACCACCAAAGTACTTCTACATCTATACCATGGGACTTAACGTCTATTAGTAAAATCTGATGTTCAACTCTATCAAGTGTTTTTTTTGGAAAAACTAAGTAGATGACATCAAGTGCTCTACTTTCATCATACATATTGATCATGTCATAAAAGAAATCAAGCATATTTGTTGGACATGAGCAGTATGATCGAGAAATTCAATGCTGAAAACCGCTTATTATGTAGCGGTCCCCTGAATGGGTTACAGTTTTATCTCGATTGATGGTTTTCACAAGTTTACCACAAAGAGACGTTAAGTCAATTGGACGAATATTTCTTGGCAGTGATTCGTTATCCTTTTTGAATATCAGTGTTGCATTAGCAAACGTCCATTTCTGTCGTAAGTGACTTACTGAAAAGAGTCGCCAGCAGTATAATTATCTCATTTTTTGTGTCTTTCATTGTCCTCTGATAAAGCTTATCTGGGTCTGCCGTTTGCTTTACTTTCATTCCATTTATTGCTGTTTGTATATCTTCATATCCTTTGTCAGTAAGTCGCGAAACGTTTTCATTTCGTAACAGTGGCTCTAGATTTGGAACACGAGTTGTATCTTCAAATTAAAAAGAATAAATTCTTTGCCACGGCCATGTTGTTTTGACCCAAGCTATCATTTTCTGTAACCAATGGACCAATTGACCAGGTAATGACTCTCTTCCTTATAACATTACTATAGAACTACTTAGGGTTTCTTTTCCTGCTATCAGCAATATCACTTTATACTGACGTTTACTTTGGTCTACAAGTCTCTTAGATTCTCTAAGCAAGTTTACATGATTTGCTCTATCAAGTTGGTAATTGGTGTCTTTGGAAAAAAGATCGTTCCCTATACTGGCATATATGTCCCCTCCACTTCTTTGAAAGTTTTACTGGAGGTTTCCCAACTACGTCCATATCGTGTTCACTCACGATATCATCCCAAACTTGCTTGTCGACAGCCGTGCGAAGATCAAAATTTACAAGTCTAGGAACTAGTATTTTCAAACGGCTCTCGTGTTGACTAGCATCATAGGCAATGTTGAAAGTTAACTCAAAGGTAATTTGCCGGTGATCACTAATACTGATCTTTTTCTCCAGTCTCAACACGTTAACAGGATCCTCATTCGTAGCTAAAACTGAATCTAATATGCTCTCATCGAGGACAGGTATCAGCTACTTTCCATAGAATGTTACACATAAGGCTATTTTAACAGAAAGCAACAGATTTAAAAATGTGCGTTGTATCATTGCTTATACTGTGTTAGAGTATCAGAAAATATAACTTTTTCCAAGCCATAAATTTCACTTTTTACCTATGACTACGTTTGACCACCAACAGGACTTAATCCTCTAACTATCGTCAGGTTACTCGAACAGCTGTAGTGGGAAAGTTCATGGAAGCAATAGCAGAAGACAAAATTAGAACTTAATTAGAAAAAAATAGGTTAGGGTAGGTTAGGTTTAGGTAATGATTCTCATTAGGGATTTATCAAAGAATGATCTTGTCTTACACATTTTCCTTTGAGGTGGGATACGTTGCCGAAAAGTATGATAGTATTAACCTCGACTTCGATAAGGCATTCGAAAGAGATCCTCAAAACATATTGGTACAGAAAATAGACACGTGGCATAGATGGGGAAGTTCTAAACTGGATTAGAGCATGGCTGATCAACAGACAACGGAAGGTCTGCATAAATGGATATAAAACAAAATGGGATCTCATGTCTAATGGCGTTCCACAAGGATCGGCTTGCGACGTCTATTGTTTAAGTTGCATTTATCAGTGGCTTCAACACAGGTTTCACCAGAAATATCAAGTTTTCCTAACGATGCAAAAATGGAAAGGTTAATAGAGTCAAGTGAAGATTATGTAGCACAAGAGGAAAACCTGATAAATTACAAATATGGACAAAAGGCTGTCCAATGAAATCAGCCACTGACAAATGTAAAGTTCTTTTTATTTGTTGAAAAAAACAGGAGTCCAATGCATCACCTCAACGTAGGTGCTGAGAATTCAGTATGTGAGAAATATCTTGGAGCATTGATAAGAATTTGCCTAAAAGCGACGCAGCAATATATACATCTAAGAAGTAAAGCAATTAGAATACTTGAATCAAATTCTGAAAATTGGTAATAAATGTGCAGTTCTTGACATGGTATTATGAAATGGATGTGAAAACTCGAGAAAGCATGCAGAGCAGGATGCCAAGATGATATTTGGCGTTAGAAGTCCTTACCATGAGGAGACACATCGGAAACTGAATTTACATACATTTCCTACAGGGGAGACATGGACAAAACGGTAATAAAAAATAATATCTGAGTAATACCAAGAATATCCACTTTAGATAGAACTTGCAATGGTAGTTATAAACTCAGATTCAGTAAGGACACAAAAAGCATTGGCTTGGAAAACGAATTGTTGATAGGTGGATTCAGTCGCCAAATGGGCCAGGAAGCTCAAAAGTTACAGAAATGTTCTAGTTTAGATTGAATGATTACACTGAATGAGAATGGGTGGGTGTGAAAAATATACTGCTTCGTGAAGCATGGGCTAAGTGAGTGGATGGACCATTCCTCATCTGTTCCCTGGTGCTAAATCGCTGAAGCGGAAAACGGCGATTAAGTATTATAATAATAATAAATGCTTAGTGCAGATTGCTTTTGTTCTCACATTTTACGCTCCATTTCGGTTGGGGCTTGTCGTTGTAATGGCGTTTACCTTTAGGAGCATTTCTTCAGCGCCAGTACACTCGTCTTGCTTTTTTCCGGGAGTCATCCTCAAAGGCGCCACAATAGGAGTCATTCATCGGGGGTCTTCCCTGTTTCAAATTGCTTTTACCTGTTCGTGACGATGGGAGCTTCGCTACTGGTCAGCTTGGAACTCAATAGGATTCTTAAAGCAACCACATCCAGCCACACTGTTTCCACTTACCAGGTTTTTGAACTGCCACTGGTACTATCTGAGTTCCTCGTCATCGCTGGAATCACACGTCGGTATCCCCCGCCGACACCACCTGCTGAGAGATCTCGAGTCAACGGAAATTGCTACTGAAAGCAGGTATATGTCATATGAGAACCTGCGGTTCTAATTATCATATGGATACCCCCTCACCTCCCTCTGCCCCTTGCATGTTAGAAGACCCTCACATATGGTGCCCCTTGATTCTGCAGATTGTGACTCAATATAGGTTTAAGCGAAGGAATCTTCTTCCTTCACTTCCTAAGTTTTGCAGGTGCTGTACTAATCAAACTGAAGTTGTCGAGGTGAGTGGCCACGGATTCTTCCAGTTCTCATTGTCGAAAGGAGGTCATTTTTCTTCTCAACTATGCTCTTGAACCCTGACACCGTTCACTGTCATCATTATCCCCTTCACCAGCAGCACACTCCACTTTTCTATACGTACTAGCCTTCTTCACTACAAGCATTCTACCACCCTGTGTATAATTATTCTACCACTCCTCTTTTGATACTCTCTCATCCTCCCCTCCCCCTTACCAACTCTCTTACTGTAACACCTCCACTACCGGCTCTCACCCCCTTCACTACGAGCACCCTTAGGCTTGGCTGCATTCCCAGCACTCGTAGACTGAGTGGTAATCTCTCTCATTATCAAGACCGCTGGTGGCATTCTGCCACAAACGAGTTTGCTCATGTCTTATATAGCAGCACTTTCCTCTCCCACCACTGATCTCTTACAGCACCATCACTCTTCTCGTCCGTTACCAGCTCCCTCCACCTCCGCTACCATCAGTCTCCTACTCTCCTACCCCGCAGTATTCCCGTGATGCCACAACACCTTCCATCACTACCTGGACTGCTACACTTCCTCCGTTTTCTCTCCTCCTACGCTCCCCCTCCCTCAGTGTCATACTTTTCCAGCTTCAGCACAAACACTCTCACACCTCCACTCACAGGCGCTCTCCCCTCGACCTTCCTGACCACTACCGGGTCTCTCTAGCCACACAGCAGCTCTCTCTCTCTCTCTCTCTCTCTCTCTCTCTCTCTCTCTCTCTCTCTCTCTCTCTCTCTCTCTCTCTCTCTCTCTCTCTCTCTCTGCTATCATTCTCCCTCTCCGCTACTGTCTTTCTTCTCTTCCATTATCTTCACTCTCCCCGTCCACTACCAGCAGTTTGCTTCCCCATCAGCATTCTTCCACTTCATTAACTGCACTCTCCCTCTCCCGTGACCACCATGGCTCTGGGAACCTCGGTTATCGGCACTTTCATCCCCCCTCTGCTAGCACTCGCACACCTCCACTACCAATACTCTCATATCATCAGTATGAGCAGTATGAGCACTTTTACGCTCCCACAACCAGACCTTTCACACATCCACTACTACCACTCTTACGCCTCCATTACCAGCACTCTCAAACCCGTCACTACCAGCACTTTCACACTCACACTACATGCACTCTCACACCCCTCAGTATCAGCACTCTCACACTCTCACTACCACCCTTCTCACACCCTAGCTGCCTGAAAATCTCACGACACCGCTGCCGACAAGCTTGCACCCATACTACCACCACCCTCACATCTCCAACACAAGTGCTTTACTCCAGCCACCCCTCTCCTCCTATACCACCACTCTCTCTCTCTCTCTCTCTCTCTCTCTCTCTCTCTCTCTCTCTCTCTCTCTCTCTCTCTCTCTCTCTCTCTCTCTCTCTCTCTCTCTCTCTCTCTCTCTCTCTCTCTCTCTCTCTCTCTCTCTCTCTCGATTATCAGCATCCTAACCAGTCATTACTAGCACTCATCTCCCGTGCTTTCAACACTCATACATTCGTTTCAGTTACTCCTCTCATCACTACTACTAACAGGAACTCCCTCATCTCCTGTCAGCACTCTCCGCTCTACTGCCAGTACTCTTTCCCTCCATGACTAATATTCTCTTCCCCATTGCTGACACTCTCCCCACCAATTGCCGGCACTCACCCCTTCTTTTATCACACTCTTACCCCATCACTTGCATTCTCCCCATCCACAACAAATACTCTCAGGCCTGAGTCATCAGCAATCCCACGTCTCTATTACCAACATCCAGTGCCATCTCTCTTACAACCCATTACTAACACCCTCAAATTTCCGTCGTCAGAGCTCTTTCTTTTCACTACCAACTCTCTCCTTTTCAATTACCAACACTCCTTCAATTCAGAGCTGCTAATATTCTCACACCATCACCACCAACTTATATTCCTGATAGCCGCACCCTCCACATACATCATTAGCACTTCTCTTCTGCTCCCTTTACTTACAACTCGGCTCCCATCACTGCCACACATTATATACCATTACCTGCCCCTTCTCAACCACCTCTGTCCCTCATCAACACAAATACGGCCACACCTTCGACAACATTACCTTTATCCTACCACCTCCAGCAGTACCTACTATAACTCCACCTCCACCACCATCACCATCACCTCTCCCCTCACCATCACCTCTCCCCTTGTTACCAGAACTCTTAACCAGACACCCAATACTTGCTTTTCATTATCAAAGCTCAGACACCTTCATCACCAACACACCCATCGTCTGCCACAACACGCTCACGCTTCATGTTGTCAGCACTGTGACCACCTCCACCATCCATCTCCCTGTACTTGCGATGATCTCCCATCCCCACCACCAGTACTTTATCCCCCAGCACCACCAAAGTTCCACTTCACCAGCAGGTAATTACATTAATCTCTGAATAACAATCTTCGCTTTTGTCTCTCCGATCCAGTTACTAGCACTCTCTACCACCACTTCTGCTAATAATCTTGACCTCCGCTACCAACACCTGCCACTAACGCTATCTACAATCCTCCCATTTGACTAGAGGCAAGCCTAAAACTGCCCTCTGACACTAGAACTCTTCCTCTCTCTCCTACCGACAATCTCCCCGCAACTATTAGCGTTCTTCCCCACCATTACCAGCAACGTGTCTTAGTGCACACTCACTCCTCACTGGAAGTATTCACGAGTCGCTCGGGATTGAGCGCATAGGTTCGAATCCTGGTAGTGGCAGTCGGTCTACATTCGTCCCAGCTGTTCATCCTCCCCTATGAGTTGGCCAATAAAAGATAATACTCTCTTCTCCACTATCAGCACACTCCTAGCTTTTTTTTTTCTCTCTCTCTTTCTAGAAGGAGTGTTCTCTATCACCAGTCCTCTCCCTAACGATCAGCACCCCCCCTCCCTAATGCCATTAGTCTCTCCCTCCATTTATCAAAACTCTTCCCCTCCAGTACCAGTAGTTCCCCCTCCATTGCCATCTCTTTCCCCCCCGCCCTCTTTCTGCCAGTCTAGCGTTGGTCAGTTAAAGATGTGTGGGGACGAGGGGCACCTTACCTCCATGTCTCTCCATGCACCAGGGTTTCAACCATACCCAAAACTCCTTTAATTACATAGTCTTTAATTGAACTAGTTTTTTGAGACCATCTGCGAACCATCATTCGAAACATGTCTTGTCTCAGGGGATATAAAAGAAGACTTGTTGTGTCCAACGCTTTACCGTAGGAATCTACTGAGGGTGTTACCAGAAAAACGAATCACTGTATCAGTGGCAGGAAGGTAACTTGTTAAATGCAACTGGGGGAGCCCGTGGTAACGGTGTTTGTTTGTTAAGAAAAACCTACACCAGGTGAGTGAGACATGGACGTTCTATTACAATGGGCAGTGCTGAGGTGGGTTAGACGACGCATGAAGATGTATAGATATCCAGGCACAGGAACCTTGTCGAACTGACGACATCGTTCATGATTATTAAACTACGAGGAGTTTATTGTGCTAACTACAGAAGCTAGCAATGTATTCACGGGAAGGACCGAGGGAATGGCGGAGGACAGTAGCTGAAACTTTGATTTAGATTAAAAAAATTCTGTAGGATTATGATATGTTTATTATCTATCATGAAAGTAAAGCAGTTGATGTCAATTATCTCACTTTTCAAAAAGTGTTCCCTAAAGTTTCTCATCAGAAGTCACTCGCAGAGGTAAAGGGTCATGATATAAGTGAGGTTGTGCTTCCGTGGTGAGAAAATTAATTGACTGGCCGTAAACAAAGCGGTGATAGATGGTCGAGCCTCTGAATGGTTGGTTAGACCTAACAAGTGGTGTACCACAGGGATCAGTCCTAGGACCAGTTCTCTCTTTGTTATGTATGATAATGATAGCGATGATGAATTGTATTACAAGGCATCGAAATTTGCAGTCGATACTAAGATGGGGGGTAAGTCTACAACTAGAAGTGGACGCGTTCAGCTTCTAACATATACAAATTGACGAACTGGACTCACTGGTAGTAGATAAATTCTGACATCGATGAGTACAAAGTTTTACATATCGATAGTTTTAAACGATAAGGCAAAGCACAATATGATACCGATGAATTACACACAGTGCGAGAGTAAGAAGTCATAGGCGAAATTATCTTTAGTCACTTAAAGCAAAGGAAGCAGTGCAAAAAAGAGACAAAAATGTCAAGCAAAATTCTTGGGTTCATAGGCAGGGTTTTCGAATCTAAGTCTAGGAAAATAACCCTCCTGCTTTAAAATTCAGTAATGTGTTCAGTTTTGGTTACACACTCAAGTGACCAAGATATAAACTGAGAAATATATCCCATGAAATCTGACTTAAATACAGGTTGTCCCAAAAAATGTACTCACTTTTTGACACCCTATAATTAACCGAATATTTTCAAAATATTTCAACACACCCACCTCTGCTCTCTCTCAACCACACCCTTTTTATTACCACACAACTCTCTTACCCTTTCATTACTCACACCACATATTGTCCTCAAACATTTCATTTCCAGCACATTCACCCTCCTCCGTACAACCCTATCTATAGCCCACGCCTCGGTATCATATGCTATTGTTAGAACTACTATTTCTTCAAACATACTCATTTTTGCTCTCAGGGATAACGTTCTATTTTTCCACACATTCTTCATCGCTCCAAGAACCTTCGCCCTCTCCCCCACCCTGAAACTTCCGCTTCCATGGTTCCATTGGCTGTCAAGTCCACTCACAAATATCTAAAACGCTTCATTTCCTCCAATTTTTCTCCAGTCAAACTTAAATCCCAACGAACTTGTAACTCAACCCTGTTGAATCAAATAACCTTGCTTTTATTCACACCTACTATCAACTTTCTCCTTTTACACACTCTTCCAAACTCATTCACCAGCTTTTGCAGTTTCTCACTTGAATCAACCACCAGTGCTGTATCATCGGCGAACAATAACTGACTCACTTCAAAGGCCATCTCATCCCCAACAGGCTGCATACTCGCCCCTCTCTCCAAAACTCTTACATTTCTCTCCCTAATCACCCTATCCATAAACAAATGGTGACATCCCACACCCTTGCCGAGGACCGACCTTCCCTGTGAACCAATCGTTATCCTCTCTTCTTACGCGTACACATACCTTACGCTCTTGATAAAAACTTCCCATTGTTTTTAGCAGCTTACATCCCACGCCTTATGTTCTTAAGACCTTCCACAAAGCATCTCTATCATCCCTATCATATGCCTTCTCCAGAACCATAAATACCAAAAAAAAATACTTTTCACACGCATTCCTCAAAGGAAACAGCTGATCCACACATCCTCTACCACTTTTGAAACCGCACTGCCCTTCCTAAGTCTGATGCTCTGTACATGCATTTATCCTCTCAATCAATACCCTCTCATATGATTGTCCAGGTATACTCAACAAACTTGTGCCTGTGTAGTTTGAACATTCACCTTTATTCCCATTACCTTTATTAAGTGGCACTATACATGAATTCCTCCAATCCTCAGGCACTTTATCATAATCCATACATATGATGAATGCTCTTACCAACCGTCACCCCCTTTCTTAATAAGTTCAACAGCAATACCATCCAAACCCACCGCCTTGCCGGAATTTATGTTCTGCAAGGCTTTTACCACCTCTTTTCTTAACACCAAACCACTCTCCATGACTCTTTCACTTTATATACCACCCCGACCAAAACATCCTACGTTTGCCACTGTATCATCGAACACATTCAACAGTCTTTTAAAACACTCACTCCATCTCCTCTTCACTCAATCACTACTTGTTATTACTTCCCCTTTTGCCCCCTTCACTGATGTTCCCATTAGTTCTCTTGTCTTTTGCATATGATTCAACTCCTTCCAAAGCTTTTCTTTAATCTCCCTAAAGTCTGATGATGCACTTTCACCCGAACTCTCATTTTCTTTCTTTTCCAACCCCTGCATCATCCTCTTGACCTTCTGCCACTTTCTCGTATATATCTCCCAAACATTAGCAATCCTTCCTTGTAAGTCTTGCCTCTCTCCCCTCTCTCTCTCTCTCTCTCTCTCTCTATATATATATATATATATATATATATATATATATATATATATACATACATATAACATACTAACCTCCAACAGCCAGGATCGAACCCGGGTTCCCTGCGTAGGAGGCGGGAGCACTACTGCTAGGCTATGATCACTCCCATAGGGAAACGACTATTCGAGTAGTATGTAATCGAATACCCTTCGTCTCACGTTGGTGAGCAACGGGGTCTCTACTGGTCGTCCCCTATAGGCTCCCACAACCAGCAGATAGCATTTTACAGAACCTAACCGTACAACACGGATATATATATATATATATATATATATATATATATATATATATATATATTTTTTTTTTTTTTTTTTTTATACTTTGTCGCTGTCTCCCGCGTTTGCGAGGTAGCGCAAGGAAACAGACGAAAGAAATGGCCCAACCCCCCCATACACATGTATATACATACGTCCACACACGCAAATATACATACCTACACAGCTTTCCATGGTTTACCCCAGACGCTTCACATGCCTTGATTCAATCCACTGACAGCACGTCAACCCCGGTATACCACATCGCTCCAATTCACTCTATTCCTTGCCCTCCTTTCACCCTCCTGCATGTTCAGGCCCCGATCACACAAAATCTTTTTCACTCCATCTTTCCACCTCCAATTTGGTCTCCCTCTTCTCCTCGTTCCCTCCACCTCCGACACATATATCCTCTTGGTCAATCTTTCCTCACTCATTCTCTCCATGTGCCCAAACCACTTCAAAACACCCTCTTCTGCTCTCTCAACCACGCTCTTTTTATTTCCACACATCTCTCTTACCCTTACGTTACTCACTCGATCAAACCACCTCACACCACACATTGTCCTCAAACATCTCATTTCCAGCACATCCATCCTCCTGCGCACAACTCTATCCATAGCCCACGCCTCGCAACCATACAACATTGTTGGAACCACTATTCCTTCAAACATATATATATTATATATATATATTATCCCTGGGGATAGGGGAGAAAGAATACTTCCCACGTATTCCCTGCGTGTCGTAGAAGGCGACTAAAAGGGAAGGGAGCGGGGGGCTGGAAATCCTCCCCTCTTGTTTTTTTTTTTTTTTTTTCCCCAAAGAAGGAACAGAGAAGGGGGCCAGATGAGGATATTCCCTCAAAGGCCCAGTCCTCTGTTCTTAACGCTACCTCGCTAATGCGGGAAATGGCGAATAGTATGAAAGAAAGAAAGATATATATATATATATATATATATATATATATATATATATATATATATATATATATATATATATATATATATATATATATATATATATTGTTGAATGTGTTTGATGATAGAGTGGCAGATATAGGGTGTTTTGGTCGAGGTGGTGTGCAAAGTGAGAGGGTTAGGGAAAATGATTTGGTAAACAGAGAAGAGGTAGTAAAAGCTTTGCGGAAGATGAAAGCCGGCAAGGCAGCAGGTTTGGATGGTATTGCAGTGGAATTTATTAAAAAAGGGGGTGACTGTATTGTTGACTGGTTGGTAAGGTTATTTAATGTATGTATGACTCATGGTGAGGTGCCTGAGGATTGGCGGAATGCGTGCATAGTGCCATTGTACAAAGGCAAAGGGGATAAGAGTGAGTGCTCAAATTACAGAGGTATAAGTTTGTTGAGTATTCCTGGTAAATTATATGGGAGGGTATTGATTGAGAGGGTGAAGGCATGTACAGAGCATCAGATTGGGGAAGAGCAGTGCGGTTTCAGAAGTGGTAGAGGATGTGTGGATCAGGTGTTTGCTTTGAAGAATGTATGTGAGAAATACTTAGAAAAGCAAATGGATTTGTATGTAGCATTTATGGATCTGGAGAAGGCATATGATAGAGTTGATAGAGATGCTCTGTGGAAGGTATTAAGAATATATGGTGTGGGAGGCAAGTTGTTAGAAGCAGTGAAAAGTTTTTATCGAGGATGTAAGGCATGTGTACGTGTAGGAAGAGAGGAAAGTGATTGGTTCTCAGTGAATGTAGGTTTGCGGCAGGGGTGTGTGATGTCTCCATGGTTGTTTAATTTGTTTATGGATGGGGTTGTTAGGGAGGTAAATGCAAGAGTTTTGGAAAGAGGGGCAAGTATGAAGTCTGTTGGGGATGAGAGAGCTTGGGAAGTGAGTCAGTTGTTGTTCGCTGATGATACAGCGCTGGTGGCTGATTCATGTGAGAAACTGCAGAAGCTGGTGACTGAGTTTGGTAAAGTGTGTGGAAGAAGAAAGTTAAGAGTAAATGTGAATAAGAGCAAGGTTATTAGGTACAGTAGGGGTGAGGGTCAAGTCAATTGGGAGGTGAGTTTGAATGGAGAAAAACTGGAGGAAGTGAAGTGTTTTAGATATCTGGGAGTGGATCTGTCAGCGGATGGAACCATGGAAGCGGAAGTGGATCATAGGGTGGGGGAGGGGGCGAAAATTTTGGGAGCCTTGAAAAATGTGTGGAAGTCGAGAACATTATCTCGGAAAGCAAAAATGGGTATGTTTGAAGGAATAGTGATTCCAACAATGTTGTATGGTTGCGAGGCGTGGGCTATGGATAGAGATGTGCGCAGGAGGATGGATGTGCTGGAAATGAGATGTTTGAGGAAAATGTGTGGTGTGAGGTGGTTTGATCGAGTAAGTAACGTAAGGGTAAGAGAGATGTGTGGAAATAAAAAGAGCGTGGTTGAGAGAGCAGAAGAGGGTGTTTTGAAATGGTTTGGGCACATGGAGAGAATGAGTGAGTCAAGATTGACCAAGAGGATATATGTGTCGGAGGTGGAGGGAACGAGGAGAAGAGGGAGACCAAATTGGAGGTGGAAAGATGGAGTGAAAAAGATTTTGTGTGATCGGGGCCTGAACATGCAGGAGGGTGAAAGGAGGGCAAGGAATAGAGTGAATTGGAGCGATGTCGTATACAGGGGTTGACGTGCTGTCAGTGGATTGAATCAAGGCATGTGAAGCGTCTGAGGTAAACCATGGAAAGCTGTGTAGGTATGTATATTTGCGTGTGTGGACGTGTGTATGTACATGTGTATGGGGGGGGGGGGGGGGTTGGGCCATTTCTTTCGTCTGTTTCCTTGCGCTACCTCGCAAACGCGGGAGACAGCGACAAAGTATAAAAAAAAAAAAAAAAAAAAAAAAAAAAAAAAAATATATATATATATATATATATATATATATTTTTTTTTTTTTTTCAAACTATTCGCCATTTCCCGCATTAGCGAGGCAGCGTTAAGAACAGAGGACTGGGCCTTTTTCGGAATATCCTCACCTGGCCCCCTCTGTTCCTTCTTTTGGAAAATCAAAAAAAAACGAGAGGGGAGGATTTCCAGCCCCCCGCTCCCTCCCCTTTTAGTCGCCTTCTACGACACGCAGGGAATACGTGGGAAGTATTCTTAATCCCCTATCCCCAGGGATAATATATATATATATATATATATATATATATATATATATATATATATATATATATATATATATATATATATATATATATATATATATATATATATATATATATATATATATATATATATATATAACTATACAAAAATAGTGCATATGCACTACCATATAATATACTAACCTCCAACAGCCAGGGTCGAACCCGGGTCCATTGCACCCCTGATTATAATATCGAGTACATAGCAACAATGAATTAGATATCAGAGTACTTGATTCACTATATATCAAACAATCTAACCTTGGCTCGATAGCAATAACAATAGCCACACCAATATATACAATAAGACAAATCTGAAGTACATTAGCTACCCCAAAGAAATATAACTGTTTCTGTTATATGGAAATCATGTTATCATTTTTCAATTAGATTAATATTCTATAGTTAGATACTATTTTTTATGTTCACCAATTATTTGTGAGAAATCTGAGGTATATTTGTGATTTTCTTTATCAGTTTTCAACGTTTTGTTGAAACAGTTAACTATTCTCATTTTGAAATAACGATCAAGAAAACGAGTCATTATCAAACCAGACGCCATGGAAAGCAGATACACTTCAAAATCCAAAGAAAACTTGTAGGCGCTTTGTAATGTATGTATAACTGTGAAATGTTTGTTTACGTTTGTGTTACCATTTATCTTGAAATCCTACATCATTCGAATTTGCTTTCAACAACTTTTACTAAGTTCTTCTTCATGATTCTAGATCTACATAGAGAAGGGATACCCTGTGCACCCTGGAGAACTTGTGGAGATGCAGGAGCCTCTGGTTTTGAAGGTCTTGAGGATACAGACCCAGAGCATCCTCTTGCTCCCCTACAGCGGGCGGCCCCGACCGCCATGCACCGGCCTCCCCGCTACCTGATGGCTCCTAAGATGAACAAAATCGTCTGGCGTTAGCCAGAATAAACCTCAGATGAAACAGCCGCGAGGAAGACCATTAGAGGAAACGGGCTGACTGAGTTAGCAGCTCCGTGCATTACGTGCCAACTGGTGAATGCGCTACTCAGGGACATCAAGATATTACCCTCAGTAGAGGAAGACTTGGCCCGACCCTGTAAAGATGCAGAGATGTTAGTCATAGATCAGAATTGGATTCATACAATATTGCATGAAACAGAAAATGGAATGGAAGTTTGGAGCCTGAAATTAGGCGAAACTATCAAGGAAATTATCAGGGATATTAGTGCATATTTGCCTAATACTTCTGTTTCAGGTAAGACAGGAAAGATGAGATTAAGCCTTAAGGATAGGTATCAATTAAGTGAGGAGAGAATATTGCAAAATATGATAGAATAACTTGGAGGAAAGTGAGACATTTCAGAGTTCGTGAGACAAACCTGAAACTCACAGAAAGAATTAATGTCTCAAAAACAACATCGTACACAAGTTTATTTTAATCGACAAAGCATACGCAAATATAGAAAGAAGCTCGAATAAGTGTGAAGGAAAATGAACAACAGATTAATAAAAAAACAGGTGCAATCCGGGGAACATTCATATTCGAAAGAAGCAACAAGATAACTACATACATCAGGCCTGGAAAATACAGAGAAGGCCAACAAAACTGAATCCTATGCTAAACAATATTTTTCCCAAAAAATAAGGACACCTTCAAGAAATAGTTTCTTTTGAAGACGCGAAGATTAACATAAGTAAAAAAAAAAAAAAAAGTGTACCTTACCGTTTTTGAAACGGTGTTCCCTGTACTTAGACATCCAGCAACTAAATATGACGGATTCAGAGGCAGATGGCCGGAACAAATCAAACAGTGTTTCCTCGGGTGTGGAGTAATCAGATTTTAGGGAGATTTGATTTTAATGGAGTAAATATATAAACAACAACAAAAAAGATCATAGAAAGAATAGAAGATGGAATTTTGCCTCGATGAACTCAAACGACAAGCTTAATACAGAACCACTGGTTCACCTTGTTATTCTTTTGCACACCCAACAATAAAACTATTTAAAAATTTTGTGGTAGAAAATATAGCATAAAAGGCAAAGGACTATGATAAGTGCTTCAGAGTTTTGTCTGCATTAGAAGCCCTACTTTCATTACGCATATTCTGCTTTCGAACAGTTGAAATGCATCTGAATTATTTTCTATTCTTAGATTAACTGATATACAGAACAGATACCATGTCGATTAAGAAATGTGTCTCGCCCTTAGGCTGCTCGCCTTACCGAGACATCAGGAGCCGCAGTGCTCATCTTGAAATCCATCAGACGCATCTGTGAAGATCATTCATTTCTTGGTTGTGCCTTTATACCAGAGCACACCCCACCTAGCAGTTCCAATCTCTCTGTCTAGTACTGACATTCTCTTAATCCAGTACAACCAGGCTTTCCCTCCAGTACTAGAACTCCTTCCATCTGGAACAATCTTCCCGCTCATCACTAGCCAACCACACGTTCGCTAGCAATACCCCTACACCCTAGATACCAGCATCTTCATTCTCCCTCTACCAGCAAGCACATACTCGTACAGCCAACAATCAGAGATATTTACTAGCACTCATATATTCCTTCTCATCAATCACGCTTTCACCATCATCATCATCCATCCCTTCACGATCACCACACTCACCCCTTCACTGTTAACAACATATTCAAACCTTCATCATCAGCGTACTCACACCTTTCCTGTGAGCGCGCACACCTTCTCTGTGAGTTCTCACACTTTCCCTCTGGGCATTCAAACTTTCACTACCAGAAGACTTGTACTCTCTCTAACAGCACAAACCTTCTTCAACACCAGCACTCACACCTTCACTATCAACGCTCACCACTCGCAACCAGCACACTCACACCTTTACCATCAAGCCACACACTCACCATCAGCACACTCACATCCTCACCACCAGCACACTCACACGTATGTCAACATTTTCCCACCTCACCATTCCCCCGTCTACCCGACCCTTACATAGTTACCAACTTTTTCACACCTCTATTACCTGCATTATCACTATACTACCAACACTCTCCCACCCGCACCCTCACAGTAGTACCAGCCACTCTCACACCCTTCATTGTCAACACCCTTTCCTACCAACACTCCCTTCCTAACTGCTCTCTTTCCCCCTATCATCTCTCTATTATCTCCTCTTGTTTCTCAATCTTCCTTTCGTCGAGCCATACCCAACCTAATTTTTGACTCACTTTTTGCCCTCTTCCTTTTATCTAATGTTGTTTTTCATTATCTCCTCTCTCTCTCTCTCTCTCTCTCTCTCTCTCTCTCTCTCTCTCTCTCTCTCTCTCTCTCTCTCTCTCTCTCTCTCTCTCTTCCGAAGATCATAGTCCCCAGCTCCTTCTCCATCTCCCTTCCTTTCCCTCCCAAGATCAGTTGTTGTTTACCTCTCCCGTTCCTCTCTATTCCCCACTACTGTCCTGCACCCCACCTCTCCCGCTGTTGTCCCTTCATCGATTTATCACCACTCTCTCCCCTTTCAAAACCTCTGCTCTCCCCTCCGTCCATTTGAACCCCCCCCCTCGTCTCTTTTCCTCTCATTTACCTCTCTCTTCCTTCCATTCTCCATATCCCCCTCGCTCGTCCCACATGCTTCTTCTATTCTTCTCTTCTCCTTCACATGGTCTCCACAGTTTTCTCTACGATCTAGCTATGTCTGGCGCCCCCTGCCTAACTCCTCCCTGCTGCAGCTAGTGACCAGCCTCATACAGACTAATCTACTGAACTCAGTCATCGGTTCAACATTTTTATAGACTCGTCCAGTTTCCCTCAGTCTCTCTCAGAGGGAGAGGAAATTACACATAGAATCGAGTGGTAGGGCGGCTGCTAGACAGGGGTGCTCGTACACAAAAGGTCCCTGTGGCCAGATAGATTGGTTGACAAATATTCGTAGAATGACAGGAAGAATTTGGTAGATGGAGATATAATTCAGCGAGGACACTAGTTGACGGGTTGATGCTGACACTGGTCGATGGCTGGATTACTCGTTTGGGACACTAGTCGACAGGAGCACGAGTAGATGGGGACACCAGTCGACGAGGACACTTGTCGACAGGGACGCTAGTCGACGAGGCCATCGGCAACGAGGACACTAGTCGAAAGGTACATTAGTCGACGGATATACTAATCGTAAGGGGACACTAATCGACATATACAACAGGTTGGGTACACATTAAATAGTCGACGGTATACAGGTCTAGGAGACACTTTTACACGGGCATTCTAGTCGATGGGACCACTAATCGACAGGTACAAAAGTCAACGAGTACACTAGTCGAATACACAAGTCGACGGGGACAGTACTCGACAGGTGCTCTCGTCGAAGAGTAGACCACATTGGTCACTAGAAAAGCTAGTGGGGTCGAAACTAGTCAACGGATTCACTTGTCGATGGGTATACCAGTCGACTGGCATTCTAGTCGACGGGTAAACTACACTAATTAGTGGGTACATTAGACGGCAGGGACACTTGTCGACGAGGGGAGCTAATCGACAGTGAAATAGTCGACGGCGACACTAGTCATCGGGGTCACAAGTCGATGGGTACGATAGTCGACGGTGAAACTAGCTGAAGAATATACTAGTCAACAAGAGCACTAGTCATCGGGGCAAGAATTGAAGAAGACACTTAGGCTACGTGGTATATGTCGATGGGGAAGCTACTGTACTTGAAGAAGACTAGGAGGAAGACATCAGTGTGAAGGGAGACCAGAAAACCTAGTCAACCAACGGTACTGGCAGAGGCAGACTAGGAGATAGGGGAGACCGGTAGGCAGAGGTAGACAGAAATACATTCTTGAAGAGAGAGACACAAAAGATATTGATCGGGCGAGACTCTGAGCGAAAGAAACCGCTTGATATAATCAAACACCGAGAGAGACTGTTAGAAGCAGCATTTCTTAATCAGAACTTGTTTGATAGAGATGTAGACAGTATGGCTTACAGGTTCGGAAAATTCAGTAAATAGGGACTGTGTAGGGGGTCAGAAACGACAGTGAGATGACAGTAGTTATGAGAGACCAAGGTGGAACATAGACAGTAGTAAGCGGACCCGATGATACATCGTGTTTTATAGAGAATGGTAGATGCACTGGTAGACGAAAGGTAATACAAAAAAGTGGTAGATGATGAGTGGGATTACAAAATCGAGACGACAGGCATAGTAGATAGGCTGAGTGATAATCTGTTTCATAAAGAATAAGAGCCGACGAAAATATAGATAGTAGATAAATTTGATGTACAGTGAGAAGTAGATGGTTTAAGTGGTATAGACTGTGGTAGAGAGACAGAGTAAAGGAGAAAGATTTCGCGTAGACAGAGACTTGGCAGAGAGGTTGATGGAGTGAGGGAAGGCAGGCGCCTCAGGAGGAGGTGTGGGCCCTGTGGGAGGGCGGCCAGGGTGGCACCTCGCCCATGCTCTCCACAATAAAGATTAATTTCACGCCCCGCAGCTACAGTGAAAAGACTCGCTTGTTGAACCTTCTCCGGGACCAACTCCGAGGGTTGAGGGGCAGGGGAGAGAGAGAGAGAGAGAGAGAGAGAGAGAGAGAGAGAGAGAGAGAGAGAGAGAGAGAGAGAGAGAGAGAGAGAGAGAGAGAGAGAGAGAGAGAGAGAGAGAGAGAGAGAGAGAGAGAGAGAGAGAGAGAGAGAGAGAGAGAGAGAGAGAGAGAGAGAGAGAGAGAGAGAATATTGTTAATACCAGATGAGACAAACAGAGACAAATCGGAAAAGCAGCGGGAGGATGGCCTGAGGCGATAGAGGCCAGTGGCATAATCCCTCTTCCAATTTACATTGATCAATATTTGAGCCACAGATAGGAACGGAGATGGTTACAAGAATTTCACACGCCCCTCTGTCCACGCCCAGGGCGTGACGGGATCGGATCATAAGGTTGATCAAGACGCCTGAATTGAATGACACTCACTAGATCTTCTCAAAGGCGCTCTTCTGGTATGTCCGTCAAACAGAATGACATCAGAACCTGTTCCGGATCTTAGAGACGCTGCTCTTCAAACAAGAACATATCTTGTCGATCCAGTGATGTTCATAAATGAAAAACGAAGAGTTTTACAGACAGAGGAAGGGAGACGAAGGAAAGACACATGACAAATGGCGGACGTAAGTTCATTTAACCTCTTCTTTACCCTTGGCTAAAGTGATAAATAGAAACCACAGAAACCTCGTATGTTCCAACTCTCTCTCTCTCTCTCTCTCTCTCTCTCTCTCTCTCTCTCTCTCTCTCTCTCTCTCTCTCTCTCTCTCTCTCTCTCTCTCTCAAGCCTATTCTTTAACTGTTTCTTTCATACTTGCTCGTCATTTCCTGTGTTAGCGAGGAAGCGCCAGGAAATGACAAAGAAAAAGCAGCATTCACTCACATCCACCTTCTAGTTGTCATGTGTAGTACAGTGGAATCACAGAGCGCAATCCACAACCAGGCCTCACAGATCTTTCTATGGTTTCCTCTGGCTGCTTCATATGCTCTAGTTCGGTCTATTGATGTCACTGCGCCCTTTGTATACCACGCCGCTCCGTTTCACTCTATTCCGTGCAAGTATTTTACCCTTTTGCACGATCAGGCCCCAAGTACTCAAAATATTTTCACTCCATTCTTCTGTCTCCAAATTGGTCTCTCACCGTCTCCTTGTCTCTTTCACTTCTGACACGTACGACTTTTATGTCAAGAAGAGCAAACTGGAACGCCGCCGAATGGAGTCACACCTTTCAAGACCTTTCTGCCACAAAGGATCTCAACTATCCCTACTTCTCTGCGGAGCGCAGCCTTGGGTTGTTCCCGGCCACCGGCGTGCGGACCATGGATCGTATCCAAACATCTTTCATATTCACATACATTTCTTCACTCTTGGGAGATGATGACCCGGTCATTATCCTCATCATCTCCCAGTGTAAGCTAATGGCATAAGCCCTAAGCCTGGAGCACCAGTATACCTTTGTCTACTGTGCTAAAGCCTAACACCAAAGAGCCCTGCTCCATCACACGTTCCAACTTCTCTCAAGTAGTGCCACCTCGGCTGCACACCACTGGCATCCACTAGGCACTAAACAGCCACTGAGATTCCAGCTCCCAAAGCCCCGTCATCCCAGCACAAGCATCGATAAAACAACGGAGCAAAATGCTCACTCTAACTCTTCACATACAAGCCGTCGTACTTCTCCATACATCTCCTCCGGCAAACTAAACATCTTGCAGCTTAAAGCCAATAGCATCAGAAACATCGATACTCAACCATCTCCGAGAATACAACGTGCACATAGCCCTCATCCAAGAAATAATAAGAAACAGTAAGGAGAAGGACTTATAACACTCGTCTATCAAACGATGCCTATCTCCAACGCTAATGACACCGTGAAACAGCTCACTGACAATGACAACTTCATGAAAACAAAACTTCACAGTGCCAACTACAACATAATCAACATCTGCATAACTCTCCACCCTCCCTCAAATGCCCCCAACGTACATCCCCCATCTGCAGTACTTGAGCAGTATACCACACACCAACCTCGGTGGAGATTTCAATGTCCTTCATTTCGCTTAGCCTAACCCTCACACTCAAGACCCACAAGGTGAATTACTCATAAACTAGCTGGAAACTTTAAATTTCCTCAACCTTCGCAGGCAGCCAACTAGACTACAGACCTTCCCACCCTCAGACATCGCATTCTGCTCATCAGCACCTACACACAAGGATCAACTGGAAACGCTACAAAAACTATTCTCTAACCATTTACCTATCCTGATAGCACTCCATCTGCCCCATCCAACCACCAACAAGACTTTTACAAGCCACAGGAAAGCAGTCTGGCCGGCCTTCAAACAGCAATTGGAAACAAATTTCTAAGATTTCAATATATATGTTTTTATATCCCTAGACCATGCAGTCTCACACTTCTCTAAGGTCTCCAACCAAACTAACAAAAAACACATACCATGAGAGGCCAGAAGAAAAATATATCCCCAACTTCTCCCCATTAGTTACACACTTTACAAAGCAGAGAAACCAGCTCAGACGAAATCACTCACCATCAACTGTAATTAGTGAAAAAATCAAACTCTAGATAACACCATCACTAACCTAATCACTGAAAGACAGACTGAAAACGGGCAATTCTTCCTCAGCACAATGTACCACAAGACCCATAGCAACCAACTCTGTCGCACATCAAAGAAGATCCACTCTTATCGCACTGGTTTAGCCCCAACATTCCTTTTTTGTTTTACTGGATATCCAAGTCGTGGGCCGATCAAGCCTCCTGATGTCTGTCTTTCTCAGGCAAAGTCATGTAAACACAAGAGGCAAACCTGAAACATTCTAATGAAATCTATCATCCCGAAGAATACGTAAACATACTCATGAATATTACCAAAGAATCAGCCACAAATCAACCTCAACCCTATGCAGGATATTCACGAAAAACGTATACAAAATCTATTCAGAAACAGCTGCCCACCGACCCTTCACACCCACTGACACAAACAGTGCAACTAAAACCTAAAGGAACTCTCCTGCTACAGGCTCGGACAACATATCAGACTTCCACATAAACACTTTAGCCCATTTGCAATCCACACACTTACGTACAGATATCTTCAGTTGCTCTCGGCAACACAACAAAACTCATAAAACCTGGAAACTTGCCAACATAATATCATACCTAGAACCCTCCAAACCACCAAACTCTTCCTTCTGTAAATATCCCATACACTTCTATCCTCAGCATCCGAACTCTGAAAACAGAGTCTCTCAAAGGGACACCTATTCAAGTTTAGCCTTGACATGATACAGTATACGTTAACTTAAACTTACCTCAGTTTATGAGACTAAATGCTTCTCTCATATTCGCCAGTAATGCATTATATGCTCTATCATTTCCCCAAAGAACCTATCATATAATGTCTTGCATTTTTACCCAAAGATCTTTCTCACAATAGGATTCCTGTAACATGTCTGCAGTTAACCACATTTTCAGAGCAAATGTTTTGCTTAAACCTGATCTACCAAGTTGGCAGAACATCCAAATCACTCTGCCATGTTTCACGACCAATTCATATCAATTTCCGCCAATAATTTTCTATGACTACCAGTAGTACTAAAGAATCATCTTATTTACTCTTATATATCCCCAGGGCTGATCCTTGCATCACCCATCTAGTGATATCACCCAATCATCATCTATGCATCACCTGATCACTTCGTCTCTGTGTCTCTTAAATCATTTTCACCACCAAGCAGAGGTGGTCCTTAAGTGGAATTGATTTTCGTAACATGGAGACGAGGTGAAAAGAGTATGTATGCACCCTAATCAATACCGTACATTGATCTGTCTAATATATTCTAATGGAACATCAGTAAGTTAAAAAGGTGAAACTTTAAAAGGAAACGAAAACAATAATGTTCCCATCCACACGATCACTCACCATCATCTTCCCTACTGATAATAACACCATCAAATGCTTTTCCACCACGCCCTCAGTATCACTATCCATATTCATTTAGCCTTCGTCCCATCTTCAACAAACACTTCTTCACTACACCTTCGTTAAACCTTGACTCAACTTAACTCTCCACAAAATACACTCTCAACGAACACATCTTTATCACAACATCAAAAGCTAGAGTCATCTTCATTACACCCACGACACTACTGGCCATTGACCTGACTAAAAATGAATCAGATTTAGACGTCTCTCTCCTCTCGACACCACTGGCCTTTGATCCAATTGAAGCGGGTCAAGTCAAAGGCTATATGGTCAGGGGCAACGATTATTAGAAGGGAAATAGTTGAAAGAAGTGAGACTTAAAGAATGTTTTCCCCATGCGGAGGAAGACATAGATAGAGCTTGAGTAATATCCTCTGGAGCAAGACGAGGCGGGCAGGCTTTTACCTGTGTAACAATCCATCTCATCGTTGCCAGAAATGATTCTCACTCACATCCACTTGCTGAGGTTGAATTTGTAATTCCCATCTGGAGCGGGTTTTACCGCTCTACTGTGTTTGATCTCGTTGGGAGAGAGAGAGAGAGAGAGAGAGAGAGAGAGAGAGAGAGAGAGAGAGAGAGAGAGAGAGAGAGAGAGAGAGAGAGAGAGAGAGAGAGAGAGAGAGAGAGAGAGAGAGAGAGAGAGAGAGAGAGAGAGAGAGAGAGAGAGAGAGAGAGACTTACTTTTTCTCTTTTAAGAATGGCCCTAACAAGTTTCATATTTTCTTGATGATTACCTGACCTGGAAAGAGTGTATTGTTCTGGTGTCTATCGCATGAGTAGATTATTAATCTTGCTAAATGTTCAGACAATTTTACCATAGGAATAGTCGTTCATATTTACCTCAACCATTCCGTTCCGGTGGCCCCTGAGGTTACGATTCTTTTAAGCTGCCTTGAGAGAAGTATTCACTCAGTGTTACTTCTACAGGTATAGATGTATTCTTTCTACATTGTTCTATAATGAACAAACGGGTGAGGACTTGGGGAGGTGACTAGAAGGACATATAACGATCGTACTGGGCAAGAACACAATGACTAATATGTTAATGTTTCTGAAACTACAATTGTCCTCCTTGATTAGGATCATGGCTATGAGTCGATGCCTTGTAAGTCTATTCCCGAGAAGAATATGACAGGATCTAGTATCAACAGGTAAGAAGTCGGCTGCGACCTTGCTGTAAGTTCTGGCTCGTACAGTAAGTAGAAGGCTGGAGAGCAGCTGCAGCTGCGATAGCAACTCCTGATTTAGGAGTGATGAAGTGATTCCCTCCGTGTCAGTAGGAAGGCGGGCAAATGATTGGGAGGTATGTAAGAGAAAGCGGCAAGAAGTCAAGAGAAAGGTACAGGGGTTGAAAAAGAGGGGAAATGATACTTGGGGTGAGAAAGTATCATTAAACTTTAGGGAAAGAAGAAAGATGCTTTAGAAGGAAGTAAATAATGTGTGAAAGACAACAGAACAAATGGGGACATCGGTGAAGGGAGCAAAAAGGGAGGTGATAACAGGTAGTGATGGATTGAGGAGATGGAGTGAGTATTTTGAAGAAGTGTTAGATATGTTTGATGATAGAGTGGAAGATGTAGGGTGTTTGCGTCGGGGTGGTAATGAGAGGGTCATGGAGAATGTAATGATGAAAAAAGAAGAGGTGAAAGCCTTGTGGAAGATGAAATCCGGCGAGACAGTGGGATTGGATGGTATTGCTGTTGAATTTATTAAGAACAGTGATGAGTGTGTTGTTGATTGGTTGGTCAGGTATGCAATGTATGTATGGATCATGACGAAATGACTGAGGATGGAGGAATTCATACATAGTGCCACTGTATAAACGCAAAGGGCGCAAAGGTGAATGTTCAAACTAAAGTGGCATAAGTTTGCTTAGTGTACTTGGAAAATTATATGGAAGGGTATTGATTGAAAAGGTAAAGACATGCCCAGAGCATCAGATTGGGGAAGAGCAGTGTGGTTTCAGAAGTGATAGAGGATGTATGGATCATGTGTTTGCTTTGAGGAATTTGTGTGAGAAATACTTAGAAAAACAGATGGATCTGTATGAGGCGTTTATGAATCTGAAGAAGGCATATGATAGCTTTGAGAGAGATGATTTGTGGAAGGTCTGAAGAATACATGGTGTCGGGAGTTAACTGCTACAAGCGGTGAGAAGTTTCAACAAGGATGCAATGAGCGTATACGAGTAGGAAGAGGTCGATGAGTAAGGATATTCAATGTATGTATGGATCATGGTGAAGTGCCTGAAGATTGGTGGAATGCATGCATAGTGCCATTGCACAAAGGCAAAGGGGTTAAAGGAGAGTGTTCAAATTACAGAGGCATAGGTCTGTTGAGTATTCCTGGGAAATTATATGGGAGGGTATTGATTGAGAGGGTGAAGGCTTGTACAAAGCATCGGACTGGGGAAGAGCATTGTGGTTCCAGAAGTGGTAGAGGATATTTGGAATAGGTGTATGCTTTGAAGAATGTATGTGAGAAATACTTAGAAAAGCAAATGGATTTGTATGTAGCATTTATGGATCTGGAGAAGGCATATGAAAAAGTTGATAGAAATGCTCTGTAGAAGGTTTTAAGAGTATATGATGTGGGAGGTAAGTTGCTAGAAGCAGTGAAAAGTTTTTATCGAGGATGTAAGCTATGTGTACGAGTAGGAAGAGAGGAAAGTGATTGGTTCTCAGTGAATGTTGATTTGCGGTAGGGGTGCGTGATGTCTCCATGGTTGTTTAATTTGTTAATGGATGGGGTTGTTAAGGGAGTGAATGCAAGAGTTTTGGAGAGAAGGGCAAGTATGCATTCTATTGTGGATGAGAGAGCCTGGGAAGTGAGTCAGTTGTTGTTCGCTGATGATACGGTGCTGGTGGCTGATTCCTGTGAGAATCTGCAGAAGCTGGTGACTGAGTTTGGTAAAGTGTGTAAAAGAAGAAAGCTGAGAGTAAATGTGAAAAAGAGCAAGGTTATTAGGTACAGTAGGGTTGAGTGACAAGTCAATTGGGACGTAAGTTTGAAAGGAGAAAAATTGAAGGAAGTGAAGTGTTTTAGATATCTGGGAGTGGATTTAGCAGCGGATGGAACCATGGAAGCGGAATTGAGTCACAGGGTTGGAGAGGGGCGAAGGTTCTGGGAGCGTTGACGAATGTGTGGAAGGCGAGAACGTTATCTCCAAGAGCAAAAATGAGTATGTTTGAGGGAATAGTGGTTCCAACAATGTTATATGGTTGCGAGGCATGGGTTATAGATAGGGTTGTGCGGAGGAGGGTGGACGTGTTGGAAATGAGATGTTTGAGGACAAAATGTGGTGTGAGGTAGTTTGATCGAGTAAGTAATGAAAGGGCTAGAGAGATGTGTGGTAATAAAAGAAAGTGTGGTTGAGAGAGAAGAAGAGGGTGTATTAAAATGGTTTGGTCACTTAGAGAGAATGAGTGAGAAAAGATTGACAAAGAGGATATATGTGTCAGAGGTGGAGGGAATGAGGAGAAGTGGAAGACCAAATTGGAGGTGAAAGGACGAAGTGAAAAAGATTTTGAGCGATCGGGGCCTGAACATACAGGAGGGTGAAATGCGTGCAAAGAATAGAGTGAATTGGAACGATTTGGTATATCGGGGTCGACGTGCTGTCAGTGGCTTGAACCAGGGCATGTGAAGCTTTTTGGGTAAACCATGGAAAGTTTTGTGGGGCCTGGATGCGGAAAGCTAGGTGTGGTTTCGGTGCATTACACATGACAGCTAGAGACTGTGAACGAATGTGGGTTTTGTTGCCCTTTCCTAGCGCTACCTCGCACGCACGCGGGTGGAGGAGGGTGCCATTTCATATATATGTATACACATACACCACACACACACACAACACACACACACACACAATATATATATATATATATATATATATATATATATATATATATATATATATATATATATATATATATTATTATATATATTATATATATATATATTATAATATATATATATATTTATATATATATATATATATATATATATTATATTATATATATCTATATATATATATATACATATATATTACAATATGTATATATATATATTATATATATATATATATATATATATATATATAGATATATATATATATATATATAATATATATATATATATATATATATATATATATATATATATATATTATATATATTATATATATATTATATATATATATATATATTTATATATATATAATATATATATATTTATATATATATATATATATATATATATATATATATATTTATATTATATATATATATATATATATATATATATATATAATATATATATTATATATATATTATATATATATATATATATATTATATATATATATATATATATTATATATATATATATATATTATTTGCAGAATTATGTTACCTCCATCTTCGGTGCTGTAATACAAATATCCACCTTTGACCTAATTAATACATTCATTGTTTTATCTGTCCATCAGAGAATTTATCCCGATCAGCAAAGTTAAAGCACTACATCCTTTAACTATATCTAGGTCTTACCTTATGTTTGTACAGTCTGGAAGTGGGAATCAGCTGGGCCTTTGAAGCACCATGGCTGATGGCGCTCGTCGGGAACAGACTATAATACACGAACCTTAACTGCTCATCAACAGTTCTACTATCCTGCTTTTATTGACATAAACCCACTCACTATTGTAATCTTACTACGTAGCTCTGATCTCCACTTATGTAATTAAACCTTTATGGGAAATGTAATTTTTTCCACTTGATAGGAATATTGTTGGGATATCAGGTTATTAAAAATCTAACTCTTGATATACCTCTCATGTCTGTTTTCACCAATAAACCTCGTTTACTTTTCAATTCCCTTCAAAGTTTATCTTTTTTCTCCTATCCCACCGGTTTGGATAGGGTCAGAAGAATGGTCCCTGAGGCGTCCTCCACATGTACCTATCCTTTCATCAGTCTAAGGTGATATCTCTTGTATTAATACACTCCCTCACCCTTAACCTCCCATCACTCTCAGTGTATCATTACCTCTTCCTCTTGACACCTCAATCACGTATGATATCAGTTTTTTCTTCCCTTATTTTCACTTGATATTTACCGTACTCCCCTCCAACCACATCATTCTTTTCAGATCCATTGTTCACCACCTTTTCTGTAACTTATTTACACTTCATTCCTCACTCTGATCCCTCCCTTTCCTACGTTCCGGTATTCGACATATATATATGCATTTTGCTAATATACAGAACGGCAGTCCAAAGAACGACATATGAGGGGATCCTCGTAAGTCAACTCATGAAACCTTTGTCTACTTTCTGGTCTCACCGGGGGAAAGCATCTCCTGCAACCAGCCACAGTTATCCAGCCACCTACATGTGGAGGTTAAGACGATGTCTTCTGAAATGTTAGTCATGATATCACTCTCTGTCCAGCATACTCGGCAATCTAGTTGGTGTATACGGAGCGAGCTTATTGTCGCATTTCTTTTCAGTTCGCTGTAAACTTCGTCTTCTTTCTCGTAGCTACAGCTGCAGTAAATTGTCAGTAAACAGAGGAACACTGGGGAACACTGAGCATTTTGTTGTCCTATATCCGCCTTTGAGATACGTTTTCCTTTCTTTGCCGGTGTGAAAATTTGGTGACTGACTAGAAAACCGTGGACACTACCTTCACGACCAATTGTGGTCTGCAAAGTGCGAGGTAATAGGAAATACGGCACAGGCCAAGGTGACTGACAGCTGGCGTTAATCTACTTGGCAAGGGCGAGCCTGAATAGGAAAGTATAAGACTTAAAATGTTAAAAATGAGAACTCAGACCTGCAGTCAGGGAAAAAATTGAATCAGACGCTGCGTAAAAGTGCGAAAGTGACTTTGCATTCGAAATGTTCTCATTACTGCACCAACGACATTAGACTCCGACCAATCAGGACGTGGAGAGTAGAGGCTCAGCACGTTCTAAGATACGAGTAGGAGCCGCATTTAACCGAGATGATGGTATTCATACTAGTCTGACCCAGTACAGGGGTCACAACTCAAGGTACAAATTAGTGGTTTTCACAAGGGGCTCCCCAGAAAAAGGTCATTTCTGCTCAATCAGGCCAATTATACCAGTCTAAGTCTATGGCTTATACTGCCTATTAGCTATACGAATAAACTTACTGGGAAAGAACTATTACCTACTGTTAGCAAGCAGAGTGTCACACAGACGAGGGATGGAGGTCTTGAGCTAATAATATTCGACTTATTCAAAATGCTGAGATCCTTCAACAGTTTTGCATGTTGCAGACTCCTCGAGCAGCGCACCCAAGCTGATATCCATAAAGAGTATTCATGGCGTCCATATCAAAGCGGTGGGAAAAAAGATTGATTTCAAGGCATAAAGCTGTTTGACAGCAGAACACTTAGTAAAGATAAGTGGCATTAAGCAATTACTTCAAGTAAATTTTTCCTTTCTGGGAGTCGAAGGTCTTCAAATATACAGCCGTCCTGTGAGAGCTTCCCTTGACATCACCCTAAGAGAAGTCCATAATATCAAGGATTACTCCTGTGACAGAGGACAGTCGAAAGAGAGTTTCACTGCTGCAGAAAGAAGAGGTTCTGATGCGCAATCAGTTGAACGCTTTTCAGTGCGACTGCGACCGCCAGTATTCTCACTTTTTATTCTGCAAATAGACGCAGCGATCATGTCAAGCCCAGGAACTGATGAGAATCTGGGGTACGCTCTCCTCTACCCTCTCTACGCTATTACAGTCAGCAGAAAACAGTTTTAGAAATATCAGCATAAGACTAGCTCTGTACGGTCTTCCTACAGAGTTATCCAATGTCACCAAGAGTTCATCATTCTGGCAAACGATGAAACGACTGGAACAGCTAGAGGAGACGGTGCTGGGAAGGATGCCATTTCCTTTATTGCTTGGCTTTGGCTCTGGTTGAGAACACAACTGGTTTCATCTGATCGTACAAGATCTGTCAATGTCGCCAGTCAGTCAGAGAGTGAGGTGTGAATATATATGGTCGACCCAGGCGGGTGTCGTCTTCTGAGCATTGTGAACGATGTTCATAAAGGGGTTGTTAATGAACGTTAGGACGTCATTTGAGTTTTATGGCTCAGTTATAAACACCACTGGAGGATAATGATATACCCTATAGTGCAGAGAGAGTCGTGCAAAAAATTATTTGGAAAGACTTAGTTTTATAAACCCAATTCTAGTTTTATAAACCCAATTCTTAACAACGAAATGGCCATTGATAGTATGAGTGAAGAGAAGAATGCTTCCCCTTTTTATATATCAAGTTATGAGAAGGTTTACTCAAGCATTAATGAAAAAGTGAAGTATGAACATAGCGAGAATTTTGTTTACAGACAACTGTGTGTGGGTTAGGTGTAAGGACACACCAAGTGACTGGCTTAAGGCTGAGGTAAGGCGTATGTAAGGGATGCATTGTCATCAGTGAAGTATCTCCCCAGATAATGTGGTCATTACACGAAAGTGCACTTGAGAATATCGTGTTTCATTTTCCCCCGTGGAATCATAAGAATATATATCTGAATATATACATACACATATATACATACATATATATTATATATATATATTATATATATATTTATATTATATATATATATATATATATATTATATATATTATATATTATATATATATACATATATATATATATATATATATATATATATATATAATATATATATATATTATATAGTATATATATATATATATATATATATATATATATATATATATTTATATATATATATATATACATATATATATATATATATATATATATATATATATATATTATATATATATATATATATATATATATATATAATTATATATATATATATATATATATATATATATATATATATAATCCCTGGGGAATAAAGGAGAAAGAATACTTCCCACGTATTCCCTGCGTGTCGTAGAAGGCGACTAAAAGGGAAGAGTAGAGGGGGAGGCTGGGAATCCTCCCCTCTCAATCTTTTTTTTTTTTTTTTGATTTTCCAAAAGAATGAACAGAGAAGGGGGCCATGTGAGGATATTCCCTCAAAGGCCCAGCGCTCTGTTCTTAACGCTACCTCGCCAATGCGGGAAGTCTCGAGTAGTGTGAAAAAAAAAATAAATATATATATATATATATTTATATATATATATATATATATATATATATATATATATATATATATATATATATATTAAAAAAGGGGGTGACTGTATTGTTGACTGGTTGGTAAGGTTCTTTTAATGTATGTATGACTCGTGGTGAGGTGCCTGAGGATTGGCGGAATGCATGCATAGTGCCATTGCACAAAGGCAAAGGGGTTAAAGGAGAGTGTTCAAATTACAGAGGCATAGGTCTGTTGAGTATTCCTGGGAAATTATATGGGAGGGTATTGATTGAGAGGGTGAAGGCTTGTACAAAGCATCGGACTGGGGAAGAGCATTGTGGTTCCAGAAGTGGTAGAGGATATTTGGAATAGGTGTATGCTTTGAAGAATGTATGTGAGAAATACTTAGAAAAGCAAATGGATTTGTATGTAGCATTTATGGATCTGGAGAAGGCATATGAAAAAGTTGATAGAAATGCTCTGTAGAAGGTTTTAAGAGTATATGATGTGGGAGGTAAGTTGCTAGAAGCAGTGAAAAGTTTTTATCGAGGATGTAAGCTATGTGTACGAGTAGGAAGAGAGGAAAGTGATTGGTTCTCAGTGAATGTTGATTTGCGGTAGGGGTGCGTGATGTCTCCATGGTTGTTTAATTTGTTAATGGATGGGGTTGTTAAGGGAGTGAATGCAAGAGTTTTGGAGAGAAGGGCAAGTATGCATTCTATTGTGGATGAGAGAGCCTGGGAAGTGAGTCAGTTGTTGTTCGCTGATGATACGGTGCTGGTGGCTGATTCCTGTGAGAATCTGCAGAAGCTGGTGACTGAGTTTGGTAAAGTGTGTAAAAGAAGAAAGCTGAGAGTAAATGTGAAAAAGAGCAAGGTTATTAGGTACAGTAGGGTTGAGTGACAAGTCAATTGGGACGTAAGTTTGAAAGGAGAAAAATTGAAGGAAGTGAAGTGTTTTAGATATCTGGGAGTGGATTTAGCAGCGGATGGAACCATGGAAGCGGAATTGAGTCACAGGGTTGGAGAGGGGCGAAGGTTCTGGGAGCGTTGACGAATGTGTGGAAGGCGAGAACGTTATCTCCAAGAGCAAAAATGAGTATGTTTGAGGGAATAGTGGTTCCAACAATGTTATATGGTTGCGAGGCATGGGTTATAGATAGGGTTGTGCGGAGGAGGGTGGACGTGTTGGAAATGAGATGTTTGAGGACAAAATGTGGTGTGAGGTAGTTTGATCGAGTAAGTAATGAAAGGGCTAGAGAGATGTGTGGTAATAAAAGAAAGTGTGGTTGAGAGAGAAGAAGAGGGTGTATTAAAATGGTTTGGTCACTTAGAGAGAATGAGTGAGAAAAGATTGACAAAGAGGATATATGTGTCAGAGGTGGAGGGAATGAGGAGAAGTGGAAGACCAAATTGGAGGTGAAAGGACGAAGTGAAAAAGATTTTGAGCGATCGGGGCCTGAACATACAGGAGGGTGAAATGCGTGCAAAGAATAGAGTGAATTGGAACGATTTGGTATATCGGGGTCGACGTGCTGTCAGTGGCTTGAACCAGGGCATGTGAAGCTTTTTGGGTAAACCATGGAAAGTTTTGTGGGGCCTGGATGCGGAAAGCTAGGTGTGGTTTCGGTGCATTACACATGACAGCTAGAGACTGTGAACGAATGTGGGTTTTGTTGCCCTTTCCTAGCGCTACCTCGCACGCACGCGGGTGGAGGAGGGTGCCATTTCATATATATGTATACACATACACACACACACACACAAACACACACACACACACACATATATATATATATATATATATATATATATATATATATATATATATATATATATATATATATATATATATATATATATATATATATATATATATATATATATATATATATATATATATATATATATATATATATATATATATATATATATATATATATATACATATATATACACATATGTATATATATATATATATATATATATATATATATATATATATATATATATATATATATATATATATATATATATATATATATATATATATATATATATATATATATATATATATATATATATATATATATATATATATATATATATATATATATATATATATGCATATATATATATATATATATATATATATATATATATATATATATATATATATATATATATATATATATATATATATATATATATATATATATATATATATATATATATATATATATATATATATATATATATATATATATATATATATATATATATATATATATTTGCAGAATTATGTTACCTCCATCTTCGGTGCTGTAATACAAATATCCACCTTTGACCTAATTAATACATTCATTGTTTTATCTGTCCATCAGAGAATTTATCCCGATCAGCAAAGTTAAAGCACTACATCCCTTTAACTATATCTAGGTCTTACCTTATGTTTGTACAGTCTGGAAGTGGGAATCAGCTGGGCCTTTGAAGCACCATGGCTGATGGCGCTCGTCGGGAACAGACTATAAACACGAACCTTAACTGCTCATCAACAGTTCTACTATCCTGCTTTTATTGACATAAACCCACTCACTATTGTAATCTACTACGTAGCTCTGATCTCCACTTAATGTAATTAAACCTTTATGGGAAATGTAATTTTTTTCCACTTGATAGGAATATTGTTGGGATATCAGGTTATTAAAATCTAACTCTTGATATACCTCTCATGTCTGTTTTCACCAATAAACCTCGTTTACTTTTCAATTCCCTTCAAAGTTTATCTTTTTTCTCCTATCCCACCGGTTTGGGATAGGGTCAGAAGAATGGTCCCTGAGGCGTCCTCCACATGTACCTATCCTTTCATCAGTCTAAGGTGATATCTCTTGTATTAATACACTCCCTCACCCTTAACCTCCCATCACTCTCAGTGTATCATTACCTCTTCCTCTTGACACCTCAATCACGTATGATATCAGTTTTTTCTTCCCTTATTTTCACTTGATATTTACCCGTACTCCCCTCCAACCACATCATTCTTTTCAGATCCATTGTTCCCCACCTTTTCTGTAACTTATTTACACTTCATTCCTCACTCTGATCCCTCCCTTTCCTACGTTCCGGTATTCGACATATATATATGCATTTTGCTAATATACAGAACGGCAGTCCAAAGAACGACATATGAGGGGATCCTCGTAAGTCAACTCATGAACCTTTGTCTACTTTCTGGTCTCACCGGGGGAAAGCATCTCCTGCAACCAGCCACAGTTATCCAGCCACCTACATGTGGAGGTTAAGACGATGTCTTCTGAAATGTTAGTCATGATATCACTCTCTGTCCAGCATACTCGGCAATCTAGTTGGTGTATACGGAGCGAGCTTATTGTCGCATTTCTTTTCAGTTCGCTGTAAACTTCGTCTTCTTTCTCGTAGCTACAGCTGCAGTAAATTGTCAGTAAACAGAGGAACACTGGGGAACACTGAGCATTTTGTTGTCCTATATCCGCCTTTGAGATACGTTTTCCTTTCTCTGCCGGTGTGAAAATTTGGTGACTGACTAGAAACCGTGGACACTACCTTCACGACCAATTGTGGTCTGCAAAGTGCGAGGTAATAGGAAATACGGCACAGGCCAAGGTGACTGACAGCTGGCGTTAATCTACTTGGCAAGGGCGAGCCTGAATAGGAAAGTATAAGACTTAAAATGTAAAAATGAGAACTCAGACCTGCAGTCAGGGAAAAGTTGAATCAGACGCTGCGTAAAAGTGCGAAAGTGACTTTGCATTCGAAATGTTCTCATTACTGCACCAACGACATTAGACTCCGACCAATCAGGACGTGGAGAGTAGAGGCTCAGCACGTTCTAAGATACGAGTAGGAGCCGCATTTAACCGAGATGATGGTATTCATACTAGTCTGACCCAGTACAGGGGTCACAACTCAAGGTACAAATTAGTGGTTTTCACAAGGGGCTTCCCAGAAAAAGGTCATTTCTGCTCAATCAAGCCAATTATACCAGTCTAGGTCTATGGCTTATACTGCCTATAAACTATACGAATAAACTTACTGGGAAAGAACTATTACCTACTGTTAGCAAGCAGAGTGTCCCACAGACGAGGGATGGAGGTCGTGAACTAATAATATTCGACTTATCTAAAATGCTGAGATCCTTCAACAGTTTTGCATGTTGCAGACTCCTCGAGCAGCGCACCCAAGCTGATATCCATAAAGAGTATTCATGGCGTCCATATCAAAGCGGTGGGAAAAAAGATTGATTTCAAGGCATAAAGCTGTTTGATAGCAGAACACATGGTAAAGATAAGTGGCTTCAAGCAATAACTTCAAGTAAATTTTTCCTTTCAGGGAGTCGAAGGTCTTCAAATATACAGCCGTCCTGTGAGAGCTTCCCTTGACATCACCCTAAGAGAAGTCCATAATATCAAGGATTACTCCTGTGACAGAGGACAGTCGAAAGAGAGTTTCACTGCTGCAGAAAGAAGAGGTTCTGATGCGCAATCAGTTGAACGCCTTTCAGTGCGACTGCGACCGCCAGCGTTCACCCTTTTTATTCTGCAAATAGACGCAGCGATCATGTCAAGCCCAGGAACTGATGAGAATCTGGGGTACGCTCTCCTCTACCCTCTCTACGCTATTACAGTCAGCAGAAAACAGTTTTAGAAATATCAGCATAAGACTAGCTCTGTACGGTCTTCCTACAGAGTTATCCAATGTCACCAAGAGTTCATCATTCTGGCAAACGATGAAACGACTGGAACAGCTAGAGGAGACGGTGCTGGGAAGGATGCCATTTCCTTTATTGCTTGGCTTTGGCTCTGGTTGAGAACACAACTGGTTTCATCTGATCGTACAAGATCTGTCAATGTCGTCAGTCAGTCAGAGAGTGAGGTGTGAATATATATGGTCGACCCAGGCGGGTGTCGTCTTCTGAGCATTGTGAACGATGGTCATAAAGGGGTTGTTAATGAACGTTAGGACGTCATTTGAGTTTTATGGCTCAGTTATAAACACCACTGGAGGATAATGATATACCCTATAGTGCAGAGAGAGTCGTGCAAAAAATTATTTGGAAAGACTTAGTTTTATAAACCCAATTCTAGTTTTATAAACCCAATTCTTAACAACGAAATGGCCATTGATAATATGAGTGAAGAAAAGAATGCTTCCCCTTTATATATCGAGTTATGAAAAGGTTTACTCAAGCATTAATAAAAAAGTGAAGTATGAACATAGCGAGAATTTTGTTTACAGACAACTGTGTGTGGGTTAGGTGTAAGGACACACCAAGTGACTGGCTTAAGGCTGAGGTAAGGCGTATGTAAGGGATGCATTGTCATCAGTGAAGTATCTCCCCAGATAATGTGGTCATTACACGAAAGTGCACTTGAGAACATCGTGTTTCATTTTCCCCCGTGGAATCATAGGAATATATATCTGAATATATACATACACATATATACATATATATATATATATATATATATATATATATATATATATATATATATATATATATATATATATATATATATATATATATATATATATATATATATATATATATATATATATATATATATATATATATATATATATATATATATATATATATATATATATATATATATATATATATATATATATATATATATATATATATATATATATATACATATATAATCCCTGGGGATAAAGGAGAAAGAATACTTCCCACGTATTCCCTGCGTGTCGTAGAAGGCGACTAAAAGGGAAGAGAGCGGGGGAGGCTGGAAATCCTCCCCTCTCATTCTTTTTTTTTTTTTTTGATTTTCCAAAAGAATGAACAGAGAAGGGGGCCATGTGAGGATATTCCCTCAAAGGCCCAGCGCTCTGTTCTTAACGCTACCTCGCCAATGCGGGAAGTGGCGAGTAGTGTGAAAAAAAAAAAAAATATATATATATATATATATATATATATATATATCCCTGGGGATAGGGGATTAAGAATACTTCCCACGTATTCCCTGCGTGTCGTAGAAGGCGACTAAAAGGGGAGGGAGCGGGGGGCTGGAAATCCTCCCCTCTCGTTTTTTTTTTTAAATTTTCCAAAAGAAGGAACAGAGGGGGCCAGTTGAGGATATTCCAAAAAAGGCCCAGTCCTCTGTTCTTAGCGCTACCTCGCTAACGCGGGAAATGGCGAATAGTTTAAAAGAAAGAAAAAAAAAATATATATATATATATATATATATATATATATATATATATATATATATATATATATATATATATATATATATATATATATTAAAAAAGGGGGTGACTGTATTGTTGACTGGTTGGTAAGTTTCTTTAATGTATGTATGACTCGTGGTGAGGTGCCTGAGGATTGGCGGAATGCATGCATAGTGCCATTGTACAAAGGCAAAGGGGATAAGAGTGAGTGCTCAAATTACAGAGGTATAAGTTTGTTGAGTATTCCTGGTAAATTATATGGGAGGGTATTGATTGAGAGGGTGAAGGCATGTGCAGAGCATCAGATTGGGGAAGAGCAGTGTGCTTTCAGAAGTGGTAGAGGATGTGTGGATCAGGTGTTTGCTCTGAAGAATGTATGTGAGAAATACTTAGAAAAGCAAATGGATTTGTATGTAGCATTTATGGATCTGGAGAAGGCATATGATAGAGTTGATAGAGATGCTGTGTGGAAGGTATTAAGAATATATGGTGTGGGAGGCAAGTTGTTAGAAGCAGTGAAAAGTTTTTATCGAGGATGTAAGGCATGTGTACGTGTAGGAAGAGAGGAAAGAGATTGGTTCTCAGTGAATGTAGGTTTGCGGCAGGGGTATGTGATGTCTCCATGGTTGTTCAATTTGTTTATGGATGGGGTTGTTAGGGAGGTGAATGCAAGAGTTTTGGAAAGAGGGGCAAGTATGAAGTCTGTTGGGGATGAGAGAGCTTGGGAAGTGAGTCAGTTGTTGTTCGCTGATGATACAGCGCTGGTGGCTGATTCATGTGAGAAACTGCAGAAGCTGGTGACTGAGTTTGGTAAAGTGTGTGAAAGAAGAAAGTTAAGAGTAAATGTGAATAAGAGCAAGGTTATTAGGTACAGTAGGGTTGAGGGTCAAGTCAATTTGGAGGTAAGTTTGAATGGAGAAAAACTGGAGGAAGTAAAGTGTTTTAGATATCTGGGAGTGGATCTGGCAGCGGATGGAACCATGGAAGCGGAAGTGAATCATAGGGTGGGGGAGGGGGCGAAAATCCTGGGAGCCTTGAAGAATGTGTGGAAGTCGAGAACATTATCTCGGAGAGCAAAAATGGGTATGTTTGAAGGAATAGTGGTTCCAACAATGTTTTATGGTTGCGAGGCGTGGGCTATGGATAGAGTTGTGCGCAGGAGGGTGGATGTGCTGGAAATGAGATGTTTGAGGACAATGTATGGTGTGAGGTGGTTTGATCGAGTAAGTAATGTAAGGGTATGAAAGATGTGTGGAAATAAAAAGAGCGTGGTTGAGAGAGCAGAAGAGGGTGTTTTGAAATGGTTTGGGCACATGGAGAGAATGAGTGAAGAAAGATTGACCAAGAGTATATATGTGTCGGAGTTGGAGGGAACGAGGAGAAGTGGGAGGCCAAATTGGAGGTGGAGATGGAGTGAAAAAGATTTTGTGTGATCGGGGCCTGAACATGCAGGAGGGTGAAAGGCGGGCAAGGAATAGAGTCAATTGGATCGATGTGGTATACCGGGGTTGACGTGCTGTCAGTGGATTGAATCAGGGCATGTGAAGCGTCTGGGGTAAACCATGGAAAGTTGTGTGGGGCCTGGATGTGGAAAGGGAGCTGTGGTTTCGGGCATTATTGCATGACAGCTAGAGACTGAGTGTGAACGAATGGGGCCTTTGTTGTCTTTTCCTAGCGCTACCTCGCACACATGAGGGGGGAGGGGGATGGTATATCATGTGTGGCGAGGTGGCGATGGGAATGAATAAAGGCAGACAGTGTGAATTGTGTGCATGGGTATATATGTATGTGTCTGTGTGTGTATATATATGTGTACATTGAGATGTATAGGTATGTATATTTGCGTGTGTGGACGTGTATGTATATACATGTGTATGGGGGTGGGTTGGGCCATTTCTTTCGGCTGTTTCCTTGCGCTACCTCGCAAACGCGGGAGACAGCGAAAAGCAAAATGAAAAATACATAAATAAATAAATATATATATATATATATATATATATATATATATATATATATATATATATATATATATATATATATATATATATATATATATATATATATGAATTATTCACGAAGTAGACACGTGATAATCACATATGAACTTGTAAACCACGAGGGAAAACCAAAGCAGGAAAATTTCCTTAAGCGCTTTCGTGTATTACAATACATCTTCAGAAGCGAATAGTAACAAATCCCGTTAAAGACACCAAATATCATGCTGTTTACTGCTAGAAAACCCTTCCTTCACAACTGAAACCATTCTTCTTATTCAAAAATCAATGACACTATAGTGACCCTTTGATCTCTAGAGAAGAAAACGTTTATTCTAAAAACCAGTGATACTAAATCAAAGAACTTCACCTTTGCAATAGAAACCATATACCAAGTTACATATACTATTACTATAATCTAGAGACCATCGGCCATGTTATAGAGGCTGTTTCTTCCGCAGTTTTCTCCATAGGTCGGTGTTTTCGCTGAAGAAAACGATATTCCCCGTTTTCAGAACAGGCCCTAGCCCGACTTAAGCATGGGTATTGCTGCAGTGAAGACCAGTGTTCCCATTTGAAGGACCACATCGCAGCTGCTAAAACCGATGTCCCCACTAGAAGCGTTGTCGTCCCTACTCCCTTTAGAGATTGTTTTCGCCTCAATAGAAACCATTTTCCTCACTGTATAGACCGTCACTTCTTTTAGAGACCGTTGATCTCCATACGGAGACCAGTACCCTGCTATGGAGACCACCTCTTCTCCTATGAGAAACGGTATGTCCTCACTACACAAACCCTCACCCTCGTTATGAAGACTGCTGTCCTCGCAGTAGAGATCGACGTCCCAGCTGAAGGCACATTTATCCTCGCCACAAAAACCAGGACTGAGATCGATGTCTCTGTTGTGAAGACCGTTGTCCCGTTACATACACCGTTGTTTCAGCTGTAGATGTCCCCAGTGTACAAAGCTTGTCATGTTCATGAGAAGGACCATCATCCACAGAAGAGGGACCCCATGTAGAGGAGCGTACGTCATCCATCTATACATTCATCCACCATTTCTTGACCATCATCACTGCAAAAGCAGACCGTCGCTATACCTGCGAGATATCCTTCTACTTGGAGCAACTGTTTTAAACTTCACAACCAAAGCTCTCTGTTAGAGAAAGAGCTGGAGACACTGCTAGAAAGAGATGCATCATTCATCATGATGATCATGTCCACTATATAGACTGTCATCACCTCAGAGACGACCAGTACTATCCACATGCAGACTAGCGTCCATGCTATAGAGATGGTCCTGACTCTCTCCCCTGCAGACCTCCATACATAATGTAGGGACGGTCGTTATTGCAGACCACTATTCATACTACATAGACGGCCGCTACGCAGACAGTCGATACTGCTAAAGGCTACTTATCATCTCTACTTAAGAGTCTTATGTACGATGCCTTAACTCCCGACGCAGAGACCGTAGTCAGCCCTACAGATCAACCATCCTTGATGAGGAGAAAGTTGGTATCCATCTTTGCTATGGACCATCATCATCTCTGTGGCCTATCATCGAATGTAGAAAGAGACCTTGGTCCTTCTAGCGAATCCTCGTTCTCGTCTGAGAGATCCATGCAATATTACTATTACTCCTTCAGACCATCATTCTTATGGGAAAAGACCATCATCATTCTGATAGATCATCATCTCGGAGAGAGAGAGAGAGTCTATCATCGTCCAATACACATCATCACTGATCATCAATTCTGACAATCATCATTCTTTTCCTGTACCTTAAAAGACAATCAACCCCGCTAAAAACTCCACCGTCATTCCTAAAGACCCTTTTCCCTGGTAAGGAAACCATTGTGTCCGTCAACATACTCCCATCCTCGTTACAGAGACTAACATCACCTCCTTTGTCCATTATGGTTATATGGGAGACTCGCCACCCATATAGATCCTCGTCCCCGCTAGTGAGGCCGGCATCATAATGAACCGTTGTCCCAGCTATAGAAGAACCACCTTTGTTTGGCTAAACAATCCGAGCCTCGAGACACCGTAGGGTCTCAGGCGTGGTGGCAGCAGCGGCAGCAAAGAGAATTGGGGCCGTCGACGAGGCCTCCAGTCACCAAGTAACAAGAGATATGCATTATCTTAATTCTGGAATGATGCCGAGGCCGTGGGCGGTGCCGGTGCTGCCACTACTGCCGCCAGACAACGCATCACTCACCTATATGGAACTCTTATATCATAATACTTTTCCCTCTCTCGCTGTTATATAACGTAACCGTAGGAAGATATCTAGGGTATCTTTTGAATATATTTCATAACTGGAGGGACGTTTCACAAGTCTCCTTACCGTCTGTAAATCTCTTTAGAAATTTTGTGGTTGTCTTACAGGGATGATATTTTGTCACCAATATTTTTTTTAAGATATACAAAATTCGTTTCTGTAGGAGGAAAATGTTTAAATCTAACCAAATAATTAATAACTTGATTACGTGTTGAAGAATGTGTGCAGATTATTGCTTTAGGAGTTTACTGGTTAACCTCCAAATCTCAGTTTTTTTCATCTCAGGCCAAATTTCACAAATTCGCTTCACCATGTCACGTTGATACAGTATAAAGAATCATTTCCTAGATACTTTCCGCTGTCACTTGAAAAATATGAAAGTTCACACACGCATCCTCAGTACATCCACACACGAATAAATGCACATATATGTGTTCTGACTCTGTGTGAAGCAAAACTCAGGGGTATAGGGGAAAATTGGTTTGGAAATGTTTTAGGATTAAAGTTGGGGATTGGCGGGAGGATGAGAGCTAAGAAAGGAGTAGCGCTACTCCTGAAGCAGGAGTTGTGGGAGTGTATGAAAGAGCGTAAGTAAAGAAATTCTAGATTGATGTGGGTAAAAATGAAAGTGAATGGCGAGGAATGGGATTATCAGTGTTTATGCATCTGGTCATGAGAAGAAAGATCATGAGAGGCAAGAATTCTGGGAGAAGCTGAATGAATGTGTTAGCAGTTTTTATGTAAGAGACCCAGTATTTGTGATGAGTGATTCAAAGGTGAGTAATGTATCAGGTAAGGATAAAACTGTAGGGCATGGGGTATTCAGTGTTATGAAAGGAGATGGTGAAAAGCTTGTGGACTTCTGTGATAAAAGAGAGCTGTTGATTGGGAATACCTGATTCAAAAAGAGCGACATACACAAGTATACGTATGTGAGTAGAAGAGATGGTCAGCAGGCATTATTGGAATCCATATTAATTGACAGTCGTGTAAAAGAGAGACTTTTGGACGTAAATGTGCTAAGAGGGGCGCTGGTGAAGTGTCTCATCACTATCTTGTGGAAGCAAGGGTAATGATTTGCAGAGATTTTAGCAAAAGAGTAGACAATGTTGGTGAGAGTAAGAGCTCGGAAAGGGGTCTTGTGTTAATATATACCAGGAAATATCGAGTGTAGAATGGTAAAAGGTGAAAGTGAATACAATAAGGCGAGTGGGTGAGGAATGGGATGTATTTAGGGAAGCAGTGCTCAAAAGATGCATTTTGTATGCAAAGGATGGAAGATGTGCAAGAGAAAGCAGCTGGAAGTCAATAGGAGGGTAGAGGGGCTGAAAAAGAGGGCAAATGAGAGTTTGGGTGAGCAACTATCAATCAACTTTAGGGTGAATGCGATGTTTTGGAGGGAGATAGAAAATGTGCGAAAAACATGAGAGCAGGTGAAAACATCGGTGAAGGGGACAAAAGAGAAAATGGTAACAGGTAGTGATGAAATGGAGAGAAAATGGAATGTATATTCTGAAAGACTGTTGAATGTGTTTGATGACAGAGGTGGCATGCGAAGTGATAGAGTCATGGAAAAGGGTTTGATGAAGAGAGAAGAGGTATTAAAAACCTTGCGTAAGATGAAATATGGCAAGGCGGCTGGGGTGGATGGTATTGTAGTTGAACTTATTAATAAAGGGACTGACCATGTTGTTGACTGGTTGGTAAGGACTTACAACGTATGTCGGGAGCGTGGAGAGGTGCCTGACGATTGGCGGAATGTACGCATGAATATGAGTGTTCAAATTGTAGAGGTATACGGTCGTTGAGTACACCCGGTCAGTAGTATGGGAGGGTACCGATTGAAGGGAGGAACGTAAGTACAGATCATCAGATTGGTGAGGAGCAGTGTGGTTCCATAAGTGCTAGAGGCTTTAAAGAATGGGTATGAAAAACACTTATATATCTGGAGAAGAGTAGGAAGAGAGGAAAGTGAATGGTTCCAAGTGCAGGCTGGTCTACGCAGGGGTGATATCACCAAGGTCGTTTAATTTGTTTATGGATGGGGTGGTGAGGAAGGTAAATGCGCGAGTTTTGGTGAGAGGGGCTAATAAAGTGTGCTATTTGCTGATGAGAGAGCACTGGTGGCATATTGGAGTGAGAAACAGTAGCAGTTGGTGACTGAGTTTGGAAGTCAGCGAAAGGAGAGAGTTGAGAGTGAATGTAAATAAAAGCAAAGTTATTAGGTTCAGCGTGGTTGAGGGACAGGTAAACTCGGGTGTGATTCTGAATGGAGAAAAACTGGAGAACGTGATGTGTTTCAGATATCTGGGAGCGAACATGGCAGCTAATGTACCCATGAAAGCGGAAGTGTCATTGTTAAGACGGTTGGGTGAACCAGGCCATGTAAAGCGTCTGGGGTAAACTATGGGAAGGTCTGAGGGGCTTGGCTGTGGATAGAGAGTTGTGGTTTCAGTGCATTACACATGACATCTAAAGAATGGATGCGAGCAGATGTGATGAGATCACACACCACAGCAGCAGACCGACCTTCACAGGGAATCATTCACTCTTCTCTTTTCCTACCCATACACATACCTTACACACTTGATAAAAACTTCTTACTGCTCCTAGCTATTTACCTCCCCGACCATATATTCTCAATACCTTATACAAAGCATCTCTATCAACGCTATCATATGCCTTCTCCAGATCCATAAATGCCACATACAATTCCACCTGTTTTTTTCTAAATATTTCTCACTCACATTCCTGTGGTGGTATTCAGATTTATAAAACTATGAATTCTTTGCACCCGATGGGCGCATAATCTCCGTGAAACATGTAGTGATGCATGTATAGAAAAAATACATGTTAGATGAGTTCATCTGAACTCCAACTGAATTGTGATTTCACCTTCATAACTATCATCACACAAGTCCGTGATGATAGTTATGAAGGTGAAATCGCAATTCAGTTGGAGTTCAGATGAACTTATCTAGCATGTATTTTTTCTATACATGCATCACTACATGTTTCACGGAGACTATCCGCCCCATCGGGTGCAAAGAATATATATATATATATATATTACATACACACGTCCACACACACAAATATACATACCTACACTGGAGTGATAGTTTTCATGCATGGTGTTTTGACAAGAAAATAGTGAAGTTGGAGAAAAATGTAGCTTGGACATTGAAGCTTATTGATTCAGTGGTGAAATTGATGAGAACTGCTATTGACGTTTGTGTGAATAAATTGTACATTTCCTTTTCCATAGCCAGAGGTTGAACCATTATGTGACGTTCATTTTTTCATTCATTTCAAGCTAAAAGTTTGTTTTCTAAATTGTTTCTTACATTTTTCATATGTATATATATGTATGTGTGTGTGTGTGTGTGTGTGTGTGTGTATATATGTATATTATCCCTGGGGATAGGGGTGAAAGAATACTTCCCACGTATTCCTCGCGTGTCGTAAAAAGCGACTAGAGGGGACGGGAGCGGGGGGCCGGAAATCCTCCCCTCCTTGTATTAACTTTCTAAAATGGGAAACAGAATATATATATATATATATATATATATATATATATATATATATATATATATATATATATATATATATATATATATATATATATATATATATATATATATATTTCTGTTGCTAAAAGTTGGACATAAAGAAGGATCCAAGAGATGAGTCCCAAATCTTCTCGAAGGGTCAGGCTTAGGTTATCTGAATGTACGTGGACGTAACGAAGATGGGAAGAGGGGATAGATGGGTGGTATAATTGATGTATGGAATCTGGATGTTCTGGCTAAGAGCGGAACAAAGCTCAAGGATAAAGTGAGGGAATGAGTTAGAAATGTCTTAAGGGTAAAGTCAGGGTTGAGTGTGTGGGTGAGAGCTAACGAAGGGGTAGCATATCTTCTGAGGAAGGAGTTATGAGAACGTAGTCACCATTATTGATTATCTATGTGATTTTGGTAATGTTATGGATCTTAAGATGGTGGTACTGAAGATCTCTATATCCTTTTCAAGAAAAAAGGAATGATGAAATGATGGAGATGGAAGACGGTAGATGTAAGGCGTATGCTGGAAGGAGGACGTGTTAGATGGAGGTCGTGAAAGGCAAGGGAAGCATGAGAGCGAAGCTACAAGTGCTCATGAAACGGCTTTGGCTAATCTAAGGATTCAGAGTAATGGTAGCGCTAGTGCCTTGCCTTTATCTAATGGCATTTAACAGAAGTAAGGGCTTGCACAATCTCCCCAGATGGCGACCCAAACCAGAGGCTTCGTTTCTGATTCGGTTTTGAAATCTGATGGTTGATACGTTGCTAGGTAGGGAAAGTCCAACAGTTACAGATTGCTTTAAAGGCGTTTACAGTTCAGTTTCTTGCTCATCATCTGCAAAAGTAAGGTTCCATGACTAACGCGAGTTTATAAGTTGGGATCTTTTTATGTTATAACAGTGTTACCAGACGACCCAAGAACTTTAGGAGATCTAAGAGAGATCAATTGAATGATCGCATTCGAACAAGTGGTGAGTCTTCATGTTATACACACAAAGGAGAAAATCAACACATAGTCCAGGGAAACCGAGAAGTGAGTTAGATATGCGTTATCAGTCACAAGGATTTCCTGTTGTTGGGGCAAATTACCAAGGAAAACTGCAAAAGGGAGGGACACAGTCCAATTAAGCGAGGGCACCAGGTCCATCATACTGTTCCCTCAGGGAAGGAACTGCTGAGAAGTAAATTACGAGGGAACGGGAACTCTAGCCAGGTAATCTACCGTGCAGCTAATCCAGGCCATGTATTCACTACAACCATGTAGGGTTGGTTATCATGCCAGTGGTTGCTGTTGGAGGTGACAGGGGTTAACAAATACAACCGCTCGGATAGAGATGAAATGGTGGGCTGATATGTAGAGGAGGCAGAAGTCTCCTCACCTGCTGGCTTATCAGGTACGCAGAGGATACACAAGTCTCCTCACCTGATGGTTTATCGAGCAGAATAAAAGTTATCGAGCAGCAGTTAAGATCCTGGGTATAATTCAGTCAGGGGAAGGCTAACCCAGGTCATGACTAGTGTGGTGTATCAGCTTACGACAGACGTCAGTTCCAGCCCAGGCACCTGTAAGAGTGCTGGATCAGACTGTACAGGACCTAGATTAGGTTTCAATTAGTCAGCTGGGGAAGTTAGTGATGCAAGATCAACTGTGAAGAGCAGACTTAATGAAGTTTATGGTTCTCACACCTCAGTAAAATGGAAGGATTGATCTAAGAAAAAAATTTACTAATAGTCATTTTGTGTGTCTGATACCAGAAAAAAGGCTTTTGCAATTAATAGAAATATTCTGAAATTTTTTTTTTGAAGGGATGTTCCAGAATTTGGTAAGAGCAGGAAAAAGTACATCCTCCCTGCCTGATTGCAGGGTAAGCTTTAAGATCCCAGAAGAAGATAGGAAATACGGTCATAATCTATCATGAAAAGAAGATTCTCATTAGGGGAAAATCTGAATCTACTGAGGTAAGAAAGGGCTCCATTAGGTAGTTCCTACAAAACTGCTAGACGGAGTTTGTGAGATCCTGATGGGTGGACAGGGCCAGGATCGAGGCATAGTACACTGATGCCCAGCCATTTCTAAGTCTTCGGCCTCAAAAAGCCTGTGGCCCACATTCTATTCAGTCAACGTATAAATAACTTACTAATAGAAAAGAGGCATCAAAATTGATATTCTTTAAATATTCTAAAATGACCGTATGAATGTACTGACATAACATAAAGACTCATCAGATATGATGGTCATTCAGAGAGAACATCATATGTTGAACCGACGCCAACTATCAAGGCTCGTCCAGGAAATTCACCATAGCCCATCTGTTGGGAACCATTGGGCTAGTGTGAGTGATGAAGTGAGTGGATGTCTCACCTCATGGAATGTCAGTGCACCTCCAGAAGGTACTGGAATAAGAAGGTAAATCATTGTCTTGGTTAGGCTTCCCGTTACCCCTGAGGCAATCAGTTTCAAAGACAGGTAAACAGGTTTAGCCGTCAAGTATACTGGAAGGATGGGCTGCCACTTATCATATCGTTATGAACCAGGTTCTGTTGTCAATGTGGTGAGGGAGGTCAATTGTTTGGTGGCCTTTAAAAAGATCATCCACCAAAAGTTTGGTGGAGATCTGAGGGAGATGCCAAGTGCTCATAATCTGAAAGACATGAGGACTCTGGTTCTAGAGGCACGAGAACTCTACACTGATATGATGAAATTGGTATTCTGTCTTTATTAGTTATCAGTGTCATTTTGTATGTTGATGGGATGATATTAGAGTAAAATCTCATCCTCACATTCATCTTTATTTTTCTTATATTACGTTGGTTTGTGATGGGTAGTCAGTAGACATTTTCTACTGGTGTCTGGTTTCTTCTATGGCTAAAGCAGATTGTAGAGTTAGACGTGTAACTGAAGTTTTTCTGCGAGTCAGTAACTATAGATTTAAGATCAGTAATGAATATCGTTATGATAATGTACTGGCTATTGGGTACAGTACTTGATCCTGGAATTTACTTCTGTGAGTGTTTAAGTCTTTGAGTTAAAGACTCCACTGAATATCATTACTCATGCCATGGTGTTTCTCCATGTTCAGTGCACCATATTTTTTCATTTTATTGTAATCATTTGTCCATGATCCCACTGGTGGTAGGTGACATATGGATGCTTGTCTTTCAAAGGTTATGAGTTCCAAGATGTATTTAGAAGCCTCACAGATTGACTGAATTATGCTTAATAGATTTTTATTGAATGGACAGCGTAGACACGAGGCTATACAGGGGAAACCCTGTTGACAAACACTAACCTACATCGTTTACCATACATCTTCTCTAAAAGACCGCTCATACCCATCGTTCTATGGATCCTTTTTTATTTTTGCAGTGTTGGCTAACATTAAGATAAACGCACACGGCTGAAAAAGGATTGAAAACCTTTTCGAAAGCAGTTTGAGGGTGGGAGATTGTGTGCGGGATATAAGCGCACTGTCTCCAGTTCCTCATGGCCAGTCAGATGCAAGAGGTCCACTAGGTTGCCAAAAGCGGCACCAGGTGTCACAGGATAATCGTCCAGGGCACTAACGTTCCGTCGGTTACCAAGTATCCACAAGCAAAATGACAAACGAAATGATGTCATTCTGTGATCTGCACGAATCAAGAAGTAAAATGTGGACGTCAGTGAAAGAAAATCACTTAAAGACAGTAGGAGCAGAGAGGTAGGTTTATTTATACTAAAGGGAACCGTCGTTGGAACTGCATGTAACATTCGTTCGACTGAAACAATACCAATAGCGAGTCATGCGTCTTACAATCACCATGAACACTGTCAAACTCCCAGTGAATAACAGACATAACGCTACACCAATTTCCTTCTGATTATCTTATGGAAGGAATTGAATATCATAAAGATGATGCATTTACCTTGGAATGTACACAGACGTGGGCGCAAGACTCCTGACCTGACTGTCTTTATCCTGCCGCCACAAGATATACACACGTCAGTTGATTTAAGGGATTAATTCCTCAGTTGGCAGCCGCTGGCGGGAAGGTAAGGCACTTCAGAAGGAGGCGCTTGAGGCTGTCGAGGGAGCCAGACGCCTCAAGGAAAACTGAACGAAAAATCCCTGCCAGTTCCATCACTGTTTATTAAACGAAAGGCAAACCTATTTTTTTTTACGGTTTTCCTTTTTTAACGCACACTATGTTATAGAAACTTAGTTAATTGTGCGTGAAGAATTCTTTAGATACTCGATTCATTTCTTTGGAAATCACGAAGGGAATTCACAAAGTATGGTGTTTGGTGATCAAGTACACCGTCTTCTTCACACACTTCAGCGAAATTTTCCCAGAATTCGGCTGTGCCAATTTTTATCTGAGATGCACGTAAGTACATATTTTGGAAATCAATATCAGAGATTTTGTATTTTCTGGTTAGGTGGTACGTTCATGATGTATTCAAACATTCTCATTTTTTCCCCCTCCTTCACCTTATATTCATATATAGTTCACCCTGTGCTAACATCCCCTCCCACTTTTCTCCAACCCTAAGAACAGTAAAGTCAAGGAGGATAGTAGACTCGAGGAAGCCTAACTCTCATAAATTTCCGGTTCTTGAACCCTCATAGATGACACGGCTGTGATGGCCTTTCTCGACCGTGGCACCGGCCTTATAGCTCTCATTCGACACTGAATATGCTCTTAAAAGTTCCAGGCGAAGGACGTTATTATTATGTTGACGACTGAATACCCTTGTGGAACTGACTGATCTCAGACTGACTGACCGCACCACCAGTGCTGAGGGTGGCAATTTAGATAGTACTCTCTTTTTTGTTTGAAAGAGTCCCCACCTCCTCCTCCTTCACACTTGAGAAGAGATTTGAACTATTTCAATACCAATTCATTTACGTAGCAGTCGTTTACATTGCAGTTACATAAGAAGATAATTCTTGGGAAAATTGTAAGGATGAGGAGGTCATGATACAATATGCAGTATGGAAGAATTGTAAGGAAAAAAAGACAGTAGCCAAATCAAATTACTTTTAAGTACATTTACGACAATTTTCTTGTAGGTAATTCCGTATCTTAAACATTCATTTGATGATTAACAAATTAGTAGACTGCAATGTCGACTTCCAGTGGGAGTAACATCTTTGATTAATAGATTTTTCTTCTCTTTACAGGTTTCATTCTTTCCATTGATGATTAATGATTGGCGTTCTGTGATTATGATCTAGTTTGAAGAACAGCCATCACGAATAATCTGTTTCAACGAGGTTCCTAGGAATACTGATTTCGTTATCTCGTGCTATCATAGATAATTGAAATTGAATTAACAGCCGAGCTATTAATCCTTATCAATCATTAGAGCCAGCTATGGCGGATTATCTGTCTTGTCTTTTATAGATAAATCTTTGAATTACGTTATAGACGGACTTGATGTTTGATCCCGGACACTACCACTGGAAACACTTCGTTATAAGTTAGCGTGACTTTTAAGTGAAAAACCACTAATGTGTTAATTAGGGAAAATTTCACATAGGATTAGCATAGATGCCACAGGTCATGGGGATCAATGATTGTAACATGAATTAGTACCCAATAAGTGAATTAGGCTAAGATCATGATTCTTTATTCTGCTCTCTTCGTTGAAACAACTCATTGTATCATTGTATCATTGTAAGTTAGCGTGACTTTTAAGTGAAAAACCACTAATGTGTTAATTAGGGAATTAAGGGGAAGATGAACAGCTGGGTTGACTGTGGACCGACCACCGCAGCCAGGATTGGAACTTATGCCTTCGATCCGGGCGGCCGGTGAATGCATCACAGTCAGGCAACGCTAATCGCTACACCACGAAGGTCCATAAAGTGTATTTAGTCTTACAAATTTATCACCTGACGAAGGCGTTAAAGGTTTTTCGGTTGGTGGATGTAACTGGACGATGTAGACCTATGATGACTCTGGTAGTTGATAGGACTAAAGCTGAGATTCAACTCAACTATGGCAGAGGGAAATTGTCAGGTGGTAAGTTCTTGTAGTCGTCAAGAATTCATTGTACGTAATATGATCAGATCTTTGGATTAAAAGTGTTTTAAGCGGATGAAACTTGAATATTCTGTGATTCCATCGAACTAAGAATCTTATATTTTCACAACTGTTGTATATTCATTCTGAGAGAAATCATGATTTGATCACTGCTTGTACTTGTGGGTATGACGTAAATTCAAAACGTATCTTATCAGTCTCCTGCATACCCTAACTTGTAATTCTCCCATGAAAGCACTTTGACTATAATAGCCGGAAGCTCCCGCAAATACATCATGAAAAAATATGTACCTTGTCAAAATATCAAATAGGATGATACTGAGCTCACATCTGTTGCTGAGCATTTAGAGGCGTCTCCAGTAGACCAGGAGTCAAGATTTTTTTTTTTTTTCGTGTATCAGATAAAACATAGAAATATGTCTGGCTTTATAGGTTGTCTTGTGGGGTACTGATGAAACCATAGCAAGAAGTGACTGAAAATAAGTGGGAGGTGAGCAAGTTGTCAATATTGACTATATTGTATCTTTCTGATAGTTCTTTGCTTGGTGATTTCATTGTACACACTATGTATGAGAATATCAAAAGTTTTTAGTATGCAGTGTTCAGCAATACATTTGTTCATTTTAAAGAAATTTTGAGGAAGAAAACTAAATATGACTTCCGTTCAGGAAGCGTAATAAGAAAACGTAAGTAGAACCTGTGTTACGGTTCTTTCTCATAAAGAAAATTACACAGATGATTGGCATGATATCATTGTGCAACGTTGCAAAAATGTACTGACTAAAAATTCTGTTAATGCAATACTACAACAGTACATCAGCGAACTGATACAAGTTAGAGTATGTTAGCTCATAATGTCCTCTTGGAAGATCAGGAGCAGCTATTGGAATCACTCTTGTCGATTTTCGAGAATTTATAGACTGGTTTGGATGTGTTTCTTGTTGTTGTTGTGGTCTGTATGAGCTCACATGGGAAAGAATGTCGCTTTCAGCAATAACAATACTATAAGGAATATCTTAATCAAAAACACACCAGAAAATTCTCCGGGCTGTGTTTACACAATACCTTGTAAAAATTGTGTAATATGTTTTATGTTGGGCAGACTCGTAAGGCTCTTTATGTTAGATTTAAGTATAAGAAAGAGACAAGAATCAAATGCTTTGTCTGGAGTAATACCAATTCAGTTATTAACTGTAACTCCTTTATCATTGGAAAAATCATTAAATCTTCTATTATCAAATACACAAAGAATTGCAATATCAAGCTTAGTGAAGGGCTATAGAAACAGGACAGCTATATTGCAGGTAAAATTTGTAAACAATTCCCTTTCTTGTCCACGTAATCAAATTTCATGACAGGCAAGTTGCCACACTCGAACACACCAACCCGAACACCACCATCTGGTAACGCTTGTTTACCAATTGGGTCTTAGCTACGTCTTTTTCTTGTATATCAAGTGACTGTTATAAGTTTTCTATCTCATTCTTTTATCTCCCCTGACGCTGCGATCATTGCTCGAAAGTGCACCTGGGAACTAATCGTGTTTCATTTTCCTTTTTTCTTTTTTGGCATACACTAGGTCACGAGCATGCGAAGTAGCGTCTAGAACAGAAGACTGAGCCTTTGAGGGAATATCCTCCCTTGGCCCCTTCTCTGTTCTTTCTTTGGAAAATTAAAAAACGAGAGAGGAGGATTTCCAGCTCTCCGCTCTCTCCCCCTTTAGTCGCCTTCTACAACATTCAGGGAATACGTGGGAAGTATTCTTTCTCCCCTATCCCCAGGATAACATATATATATATATATATATATATATATATATATGTATATATATATATATATATATATATATATTTATTTATTTTGCTTTGTCGCTGTCTCCCGCGTTAGCGAGGTAGCGCAAGGAAACAGACGAAAGAATGGCCCAACCCACCCCCATACACATGTATATACATACACGTCCACACACGCAAATATACATACCCATACATCTCAATGTACACATATATATACACACACAGACGCATACATATATACATATCCACACACTTCACATTGTCTGCCTTTATTCATTCCCATCGCCACCTCGCCACACATGGAATAACATCTCCCTCCCCCCTCATGTGTGCGAGGTAGCGCTAGGAAAAGACAACAAAGGCCACATTCGTTCACACTCAGTCTCTAGCTGTCATGCAATAATGCCCGAAACCACAGCTCCCTTTCCACATCCAGGCCCTACACAACTTTCCATGGTTTACCTCAGACGCTTCACATGCCCTGATTCACTCCATTGACAGCACGTCGACCCCGGTATACCACATCGATCCAATTCACTCTATTCCTTGCCCGCCTTTCACCCTCCTGAATGTTCAGGCCCCGATCACTCAAAATCTTTTTCACTCCATCTTTCCACCTCCAATTTGGTCTCCCACTTCTCCTCGTTCCCTCCACCTCTCTCCATGTGCCCAAACCATTTCAAAACACCCTCTTCTGCTCTCTCAACCACGCTCTTTTTATATCCACACATCTCTCTTACCCTTACGTTACTTACTCGATCAAACCACCTCACACCACATATTGTCCTCAAACATCTCATTTTCAGCACATCCACCCTCCTGCGCACAACTCTATCCATAGCCCACGCCTCGCAGCCATACAACATTGTTGGAATCACTATTCCTTCAAACATAGCCATTTTTGCTTTCTCAGATAATGTTCTCGACTTCCACACATTCTTCAAGGCTCCCAGGATTTTCGCCCCCACCCCCACCCTATGATTCACTTATGGTATTATCATAAACGCCTGAGTAGGACACAGGTATTCTACATACTAAGATTTATCAACTGGTACTACCACAGCACTATTTCAGGAAGACAATCTGGCTGTCACTTGCTAACTGTTAAGTAATTCCCAGGTCTAACGAAGTATGACACAGCTAAGACCATATCAGCACTACTCCAAACCTCCACTAGGTTACCTAAGGTACGACTATTCCAGCACCACCTCGAAACACCACTAGGGTACTTTAGCTAGGACCTTTTCAGCACTGCTCCGAAACCACTTGGCGACGTTACTTACGATCATTCTGGCACTACCCTTATTCACCACCAGGCTACCTCACCGAAGGCTAGTTTAGCACTACTCCGAACTCCCGCAACGCCACCTCACCTCCGACCACTCCAGCATTACCTTTGACCACCACCAGGCTACCTTAGGTACGAGCATTTCAGCATTACCGCGGTCCACCATAAGGCTACTCACCTCTGAACATTCTAGCACTACTCCCAACCACCACCAGGCAACGACGTCACTCTCGGCTACTCTAGCGCTCCCTGCCAGCCACCAGCAGCCGACCTCCGCGAGACCTGCGGGAGATGTGCTGTGGCCAGCGAGAGGATGTGAATGATGGTCAGGGTTAACGGGAGTGAAGGCTTCTCTTTCTCGATAGTTGATCATTAGTTATAACGTAGAGGCGCCAGCGATTATATAGACATTTACTGGAGTAAACAAATGGCCTGGTGAAAGATGGATCAATTTGAGAGCTGTGCTTTGTGTGAGGAAGGTTGCTTAGCCTTGTCCTAAACCTTGTTGATGATGCTACTGGCTCAACTGTGGTCTAGGGATATACTTTGCATTATTGTGATAGCACAAACAATTGCTTTTATTCCTGACAAGCTTTCCCTTATACTGAATTGCCAGAGGACATACTGTGTTTTTTAATAAGACGCATTCCATTATGTCATTTGATGATCTTATTACACCTTTTGGATTTTACTTCTTAATGTGATTAAAGTGTGTATTTTTCTACTCTCTTGGTATTGCCTAACTCTAATCTCGAGAGCAATTCTCTTCAACAATATCTTTTCTCTTAATATACGAATATAATCCATTGATACCGCCCAGGCTTCACTACCTGTTATTTGTGAGATCTGTTCTGGCAGTGGCGCTAGGGTGCGGGAATGCTGCTGTTGTGACATAAGGTGAGACGTTGTCTCTCTGGCTCAGGCTTGAGAAATCTGGTTATTGCGAGACAGGCACTGTGGTGAAGAAAGTCATCGGATGTGGAGATGGAATAGGGGAAAAAGGTTTCAAAAAAGAATTAGATATCTAGAAAAGACATTAACAAAACACTTCAAGGTCTTGACCCGTACAAGGATCATGGCCCCGATAAAATTTCACCATAAGTTTTGAAAACGTTGAAATACGCTGAATAAACCTTTTGAAATAGTGTTCAGGATGTCGCTCGACAGCGGCAGTGTCAAAGGAACAGAAATGGAGAAACCTCATACCTGTCTATTAAGAAAGGAGGCCGGGAATAGGGACTGAGTTACAGACCGTTTTTAATGACTAGTGCGGTCCGTAAGATTTTGGGGAAAGATGAATAGAAAGCAGATGGATGACTTTATAAAGAGGAGAAATTACCTGAGAAACAGAACAGTTTAAGGGAAACGAGATCATGTGTTACAGACGTCTTAGATTTCCATGAGAGAGTGAGCTCTGTCTTGGACAAGAGGGATGGCTGGGTAGATTTGTTTGTATCTGTACTGTCAGAAAGAATGTGACTCTGTGACCTCATTGGAGGCTGATTAAGAAGCTGGATCACCAGACAGGATCTTTAATACCTTTTCGGCTCTACTACCGAACATGTATTTGTAAGATGTATTCTGGCATCAGTGATGTGGGTGATGTGACGTAAGTTGAGACAGTCTTTCTTGATTACGTTTGAGAAATCTCCTGAATACTACTAGGGGCTGTGACACAGACACTGCGGTAAAGGAATTTAAAAAGGTACATATCCAATTCTCAGGTGCATATTTGTCCCATGAAATAGTTTTCTGTGTGTTTCCTCACTTCCTGTTCTTGGACGATTTTCTTTACTCTTTCTTAAGTATTGCCAACAATCACTTCGACAGATCTTTCTCAGAGTTTCCTTATATGTTTATCATATGTGACGCTGTGTTTGACCTTTTTCACTGGGCCTCAGTGGACATCAGTAGAAATTCCCTCTTGCTTTGCTTTGATTTTGAGATCGAGGGTTGTGGTGGTGGTAATTGCTTCATAGACTCTTCTTATTATTTCAACTGTCTATATCAGCTCTTATGTAGGGAAAGAAAGATCCACAATGGCTTTTGTAGCTTTTTTCGCGGTGATTCAGTTGACGTAGACGAAAATCTTCTTTTGACTGCACTTTCGATCTGAGGCTGTGGTGACATATTTTTCGGCAGTGTTCAGTCTTCGTCCTATGTATATCACAAACGGAAGGTCTTACGGCTTTTTTTACGATTTCGGCGTCGATTGCTTGGAAGAATCTCATTGCTTCTTTGGTAACCATATCCGCTTGTAGCTTTTTCAGTGGGTAAATAAGGATTTATATACCTCCGCTGTCGCCTTTTATTTTTCTTTCTCTCACGGTGAGTCAGTGGCCGTCTGGGAGAATATTCACTTTGTTAGTTTTGATTCTGAGTACGGAGGTTGAGGAAGGAGGTTCTGTTTCCTCATTCTCATCAAATATGACTTCTTCTCTGCCCGTGTTTGATTGAGGTGCTTCCTTAAGTTAGAATCACAGAGTGTTAAGTTCGTCCATCATTGGAATTCGAACGGTGTATGATGTTGCGCAATTATCTGTTTGACAAAGCGAGTTAAGCTGAAGAAAGAGAGCAGGGCACTTGATAGTATGATATACTACAACTGAACATGAGAAAGCATGCTCCAATGCTGAAACTCGAGCCATTTTTTGTGAAAGAAATACTGATACAGGTTGGGCCAACAACATAACTTTTGCTGCTGATATTTTCCAGTCATTGCATTCAGTGTCACCTATCAGTATACTTATTTCATCCTTCCATAGCATGGCATTACTTAACATTCAGAAACATCCAGGGAGTCAATTTGATCTCCAGTGTTGTAGCTGCTGCACGGTCGACATAGCCTATCAGAGTCCAGATCATAAACTCCCCTTTACCTTTCGCACATATCACAATGCATTCTCTCCCTCTGTCTTCTTTTTGCTTATTAATTGTTAATCTACAAGGCTTACGCATCTGTCATTGCTTTCCTTTTCAACTCTCAGTCAGAAACAGTACGTCTTTACCACATCTATCATGCACCCTTCAACGCTGCTTCCTCTTGTTCAGTGACCGTCCCTGAAATTCCTTTCCGCAGCTGAAAATCCGACCAAATATTGTCCAATATTATCATTCCACTGACCCGAGGGCTTATCACTAAATCAATCTTTCCAACCACACTGCTTGTACGAATAGCTCTTATCCGATCACCAATTCATCTACGTTCCCCCACAGCAATAAACACAATTTGTAATATATCATCAGACTAATTGATCTCTTCTCTTTGGCTAATGTGATTAGTTGATGTTAGTGTGGATTTAGATTTTTTGGTAAGTGTCGTATGTTAAAAGAAGAGAAGGATTCAGGTTCTATCTAAATCATCCTGAAAGGCTGGAATATATGCGATGGCGAGTGACATGAAGTTACGAGAGCAACAGGTGTATGGGACGGGGCGTATCTGCTAGAACTATTTTACGTTTATTTTGAGCAGTCCAGATAACTTTCCAGAGAAGATAATATACACATACTGCAGCTATAGTTCTGACGGCGGCTGTCTAGAATCATCGGAGAGGATAACTGTTTATAGAGTACTGAGCAGAGACGATAAGGACATAAAGATATGGAGAGGCTTTAGCAAAAGGCATGTTTGATCATACTGGAAAGCACAGAGGGAGGAGATTTTCAAGACTTGATATTGGCCTCAGCAGAAGGACTAGAATAGAAGAGGCATCATGAACTCTGAAAGCAAAGAGGTAAAATGGAAACCTGGAGATAAATCGAAGGACATCTGATGTAAGTTTTTCAAGATCATTGAGATTTACGTGAGACGAGAGGGAAGACTTGGATGTGATTCTGAGGGTGGAGTATATCTCTTAAGGGAGAGGAATAGACATTGGAAGTAAAGGGAAGGGAAGGGAAAATATGGTGGTATAAAGATGTGCAAATGCTCTTTCAGGAAGAGTTATTTCAGTGGAGAAAAAAAGGGAAAACGAGAACAAGGAGACGCGTTTAAGAAACTATAAAAAAGGTGAAGGATGTTGGAAAGAGGGAAGCTGAAGACTAAAGGAAGACAAAACTAAGTAGTGTAAGGTGAACGAAGGCTTATCTGATTGGATTTAAGAGACGGGGAAAGGACAGCGAATTGGTAGAGGAAACATGATCGGAGGGGGGGAAGAGATATCAAGACAAAATGATAACAGTATAGGTTGGGTGGTAGGGCTTTTAGGCTTTGGGTAGAGAGGAGGGGAACTTGTAATATGAGTGAGCGTACGAGGGAGAACGTTGACAAGATTACGACGTCAGTGTATACAGCGAAATGTGGTAAGGTTCCCGGAGATAACCACAACTAGGAACTGCAGTGGATGAGGGAGTGAGACAGTATTTTAATTCTCTCAATCATCATGGACCAATGTTTGCAAGGAGGGAAATAGACACAGCAAATGAAGTTGTGTACAAAGAAAACAAACATTGTTCGTATGTTGATACTAGCATAAGAGAAAGTAAGGAATAAGAACAGTACTGGTGATATAGTGAGAAATGAAAACTGAGGATTTAACAGTGAATGAAGTGGACTCGTGAGCCGCTTGTCCACCCCAGAGGCATTCACTCATGTTAGTGCTGGGAATCGCAAGGGAAAGTATGTATCATTGCAAGGGAAAGTATGTATCATTGCAAGGGAAAGTATGTATCATTGCAAGGGAAAGTATGTGTCATTGCAAGGGAAAGTATGTATCATTGCAAGGGAAAGTATGTATCATTGCAAGGGAAAGTATGTATCATTGCAAGGGAAAGTATGTATCATTTCTTTAACGTAGAACGTGGTTGAAGTAGTATATACATAGCTCTGTTAGAAGTGGTGGTTTGGGGTTGTGGAATGTGTCGGAAGTGTAAAGGGTAGTAACAATGCCAAACAATTATTAAGTTATTAAGGAGTTACATTACAATGGTTGTTAGAAGAAGGGGAGGAAACGAGTTAGGGAGCTAAGAGTCAAACATTCTTATCATCATGGGTTTATAGATATTTTCATAGATATTTGGACAAAAAGAGAAAATAGGTCCAGAATCATGAATTATTCTTTGGTAATGAAAGCTGGGGGTATAATAGGTAAGTGTAAATATTCTAATCATGGAATCTGCCATGGAATTCTACAAATGCTTACTAGTGGAATCTGTAATGGTATTCTAGGATTTGTCATTCGTGGAATCTGCAACGGTAGTCTAGAAATTATTACTCGTGGTATCTGTTATGATATTGTAGGATTTCTAACTCTTGGAATCTGAAGTGATATTCTAGGAATTTCTACCCGCGAAATCTGCATTGGTATTTTCGGAATTTTTGTTCATGGAATCTGCATTGGTATTATAGGAATTATTAATCGTGGAATCTATAATAGGATTCTAGAAAATGTTTTATGACCAGAGAGTTAAAGCTAATTCCCCTAAAAACTACGTGATCGTGAGTGAGATATGACAAACGTAGCATAACAGAACATTGACGAAATCAAGATGGGCAGTGCACAGACTTGGAAATACCTGGAAGTACACCCGTTTGTGACTGAGAATTAAATCCGTTTCACGAGAATTCTGGAAAATTATTGGAACCTCAGAAGGAACAACACAGTGATAGATATTTTCATCTTACAAAGATTATGCGACTGATCTCAGCGTTCGTCTTTACTTTAAGATTTGTTACCTATCATTGCAATTAGGTAAGGGTCATTACCCATAGTCTACTAACTAACACTTCCAGGTAGTTGCATGTAGTTTGAAATTGGAAAGCAAAACTCCTATTATCAGACAGTGACTTCCCTATACAGAATCATATCTACAACCTTAGATTCGGTGAGGAAAAAGGCTTCCATTTATGGAAGGAGAGGAATATCAAAGACCAAGTGCAGCGAGATTTGCTGAAAGGTACAGTACAGTCGCTACTAATGCATAGAAATAAAACAGGTGTATAGAGAGTAATAACTATAGTTATGCTTCAAGAGGTACAACTGAAACTGCTAGGAAATCAGTTGAAGAATGAGGGTGATGTGGACAATGATATGATATTAGAAAGGAGTCTCAAGGTGGCTCTGGAATCATTGTCATGAATTAGGGAGGAGTCAACTTTAGTACGTGAGTAAGGTCACTTGGGGGAAAGCAAGGGAAAGAGCAGAGGTGTGCTGGAAAACAGGACGACAAAGCGATTGTGTGAAATGCTACTTTTGTATTCAAGAGCTCCTGGTGGCCCTAAGTAGCACTTTGACGGGAAAATGGAGGCATGTGAATCAGTTTGTGGATATACTGTGGAGGTTATCTTTATGTAGACATAATACTATAAAATGAACAGGCTATTGCCTTAGGGTGTAGGTCAGTATGTGTATCTGCGGGAGCTGCCTCAGATGATCAGCAGCCGAAGTCGTCCTTGATAAGGATATAGATAAAACTAAATGGCAATGATGAGTCCGTCACGCAGGTGAGAGACACCGACATTCCTCACTGACGATGCAGCCAACTCCTGGCGACACACGCACGAGTCAGTGCCATCCCTACGTAAATAGATACAACGATGAAGCGTTCAAAATGAATTCCCTAAGTTGGACGATTGTTGAAGTCAAGGTGGTGTCTTGTGTCCCTGAAACGTGCCACGGATGGCAGGTGTCTCCTCACACTGTGTTAATTAGACATTTCATTTAACAGGATGATGTGTAAAGAGATTAGGTAAATATACACACAACCACTCCAAGATCATCATTTGTCTTATCGTTGGACACGAAAAAAGAATAGTTGTATCTATAGACCAATGTAATAGATATTTCTTTTTATCAAGCATGGAAAACTATATCCATGAACATCCTAGACTATTTAGTGACTATAGTGGGCCTCTATGTCTCTGTTAATCTTCAACTTTTTCTTACTTTTGCTTTAACTTCTTACCTTCGCTTGAGTTGGACCTGATTGGGGCAAGTTACTTCTCCAACGGTGCAGAAACCCCAACAATGAACGTTATGGATACTTAACGCAGATGATGAATCATACTACCCTGTATATTGGCCACTATCAGCAACACGATGTGCAACAGACTCATGCTATGGTTTACTGTCAGTAGTACAAGGAGTAGCAGATCAACGCTGTGGAAAAGTGTCAGCAGCGGATAATGTAATAGGCGTAGCCTCAGCAGCATTTTGGGCAACAGATCCACATTCAAGGTAGTTGTATTCTATGGCGTTGCTGTGTGTAAAAGCCACATGGACATCAAGCTTTCTAAAGCCTGGAACAATATCAATAATGTCTTGCATGGAATGGTAAAACAAATGTCTTACATCTATTGTTTCTCCTCTGTCATGTGCCATCATCAAGTAATTTTTGAGACGTCATGACATTGGTTAATGACCACCGTACTGTAGCGTAATGCCTATCTCTGATGTAATCTTCATGCCATTATCTAAGGAATCAGGGTTTACAGCCCTATAAGGTCTTAGGAAGAGAAATTGATACAGATCTCTTTACGTAAGTATAAATATTAACATGGTAGCAAACATAAGGTAACATGTTAAACGGTTTTGGCGAAAAATTAATGACTAATATAGTTTCTGATTATCTCGACATCCAAGACGGATAAACTATTGAAATTCTCGTCTCCTACAGTGAACCTTACAGACTGGGATAAGTTGTTTACTCTAGTCAAGAACTAATTGATATCTGAATGGACTGGCAAAAATATAAGGTGTCATCAACATATATGATCCATAAAACTTTATCATAATTTGCTATCAATGAATAAGATTATGATGCAAAATCAAAATTAGCCTTTATCATAAGTTTTCATATGTTTAGTCTATCCATATGTTGGCTTACCTATACTATATTGACTATCCTAACACATTGCTAAATGATGGTTTCTACAAAGAAAAGTAGTTTTCGTTCAGAACATTTCAACCATTATTTCTAAACAACTGTCATTGGACAATTACCGTACAATCGTAGGCGACATAATTATTTCCTGGAACTTCATTACAGGAAGCATATGATGATTACCATACGCCTGACAACCCTTGCCTCCATATTCAATGAAATGCATAAGGACGAGACATTTGATTCGACGTGCAAAAAGGTGCCTCATTGGTTATACATTCATCATGTTCAGTCAGTCAAAAACGTAGAAAGGACTCGGTCGTTGTACATTATAAGTGGTGAACGGGAAATAGATCTATTCATTCGACAACCTCAGACATGTTCCCTCAACATGTTGAGTTCAGAATGTCACAAGAGGAAACATACCTCGAAAGGCAAGTAAGATTTCCTCCAGAATGAAGGAGACCATCTGTTAAATGTAAACCACTGTATCAGTAAACTTGTACGTGGAGTTTGCCTCTGTGTCTAGATAAAGAAATCCTTCTGTATTCTACTAGTACTCATAGTAATATTACAGCTTAAAATTCATTCTTTTTTTACATTATATTTTCTTATGAATCGTAATTGTAAACTGCTAAACTGAGGGAGATTCAAACTGCTGAATATTCGTATACGACAATTTAAATATCGTCGAGAAGATACTGTAAGGATTACAACCCAGACGTCTTGCTGCCCCCTACATGAGCCGACGACTAATGAATAAAAATGGTCAGGAAATGGTCAAGGGAATCAATATTTGGGTAATTACAGTGTGGCGATGTGTGTGTGTGTGGGGGGGAGAGGATGGACCCCCCCCCCCCGGCAAGTGTCTCCATTAGCGACCTGAAAGCCGACACGGGAGGGGGGGCGTCACTCCCTCATCCTCGGCTGACCCTTCACACGTAATGGACATGTAGGGAAGGCCCGCAGAGGAGGAATGGGACTGATTAGCCCGGGGTGGGGTAGGGGGGGAGTATGTGTGTGTGTGTGTGTATGTGTGAGAGAGAGAGAGAGAGAGAGAGAGAGAGAGAGAGAGAGAGAGAGAGAGAGAGA
>NC_092292.1:8746947-8781947 GCF_036320965.1 Panulirus ornatus | reverse complement strand
TTTACCCATTTTTCCTTTCCGGATAATGTTCCGATTCCACACATTCTTCAAGGCCCCCAGAATTTTGCCCCCCCCCCTCCCTATGACCCATTTCCGTTTTTTGGGTTTTCCATCCGTCCCGTTTCCACCCCCAGTTATCAAAAAACATTTCACTTCCCCCCAGTTTTTCTCATTCAAACTCCCCTCCCAATTGATTGACCCTCAACCCTATTTTTCCTAAAAAACCTTTTGCCTTTTTCCCACATTTACTCTTAACTTTCTTCTTTCCTTTACTTTCCCCAAAAATCGTCCCAGTTCTGGTTTCTCACTTGAATCACCCAAATCAGTTTGGGGGAAGGAAAGGTTTTGGTTTTTCGGAAGTGGTAGGGATGTGTGGATCAGGGGTTTGCTTTGAAGAATGTATTGAGAAATATTAGAAAAGCAAAGGGATTTGAATTTTAGAAATTTTGGATCTGGAGAAGGCATATGATAGAGTTGATAGAGTGCTCTGTGGAAGGTATTAAATATATGGTGTGGGGGGAAAGTTGTTAAAAGGCATTTAAAAAAATTTTTATGAGGATGTAAGGCATGTGTCGTTTTGGGAAGGGGGAAAAGTGTTTGGGTTTTCCAGTGAATGTAGGTTTTGCGGCAGGGGGGGGGTTTTTGGGTTTTTTTTTATGGGGGGGTTTGTTTTTTTTGGGGGGTTTTTTTTTCTTTTGTGTTTTGTGTGAAATTTTAAAATTTAATTTTTTTTAAAATTTTATATTTTATATTTTTTTTTTTTTTGATTTTAAAATTTTTTTTTCCTGGTTTTTTTCTTTAGTTTTGGGCTTATTTTTTGGGTTGTTTTTCCCCCAAGTTTTTTGGTTTTTGTTTTGTTTTGAAAACCTAGGTTTTCGTTTTTGGTTATTCTTATTTTTTTTGGGGCTTTTTTTGAAAATTTCTTTATTTTTTTTAAAGTTTATAAAAACTGGAGGAAGTAAAGTGTTTTAGATATCTGGGAGTGGATCTGGCAGCGGATGGAACCATGGAAGCGGAAGTGGATCATAGGGTGGGGTAGGGGGCGAAAATTCTGGGAGCCTTGAAGAATGTGTGGAAGTCGAGAACATTATCTCGGAAAGCAAAAATGGGTATGTTTGAAGGAATAGTGGCTCCAGCAATGTTGTATGGTTGCGAGGCGTGGGCTATAGATAGAGTTGTGCGCAGGAGGATGGATGTGCTGGAAATGAGATGTTTGAGGACAATGTGTGGTGTGAGGTGGTTTGATCGAGTAAGTAACGTAAGGGTAAGAGAGATGTGTGGAAATAAAAAGAGCGTGGTTGAGAGAGCAGAAGAGGGTGTTTTGAAATGGTTTGGGCACATGGAGAGAATGAGTGAGGAAAGATTGACCAAGAGGATATATGTGTCGGAGGTGGAGGGAACGAGGAGAAGAGGGAGACCAAATTGGAGGTGGAAAGATGGAGTGAAAAAGATTTTGTGTGATCGGGGCCTGAACATGCAGAAGGGTGAAAGGAGGGCAAGGAGTAGAGTGAATTGGATCGATGTGGTATACCGGGGTTGACGTGCTGTCAGTGGATTGAATCAGGGCATGTGAAGCGTCTGGGGTAAACCATGGAAAGCTGTGTAGGTATGTATATTTGCGTGTGTGGACGTATGTATATACATGTGTATAGGGGTGGGTTGGGCCATTTCTTTCGTCTGTTTCCTTGCGCTACCTCGCAAACGCGGGAGACAGCGACAAAAAGAAAAAAAAAAAAATATATATATATATATATATATATATATATATATATATATATATATATATATATATATATATATATATATATATATATATATTCCTATGAGTCCACGGGGAATATGAAACACGAAAAGTTCCCAAGTGCGCTTTCGAGTAATAATCACATCATCAGGGGAGACACAAGAGAGAAATATAACAGTCAGTTGATATACATCGAAGACACGAAGCTAGGACGCCATTTGGTAAACATGTGACAATCACAATCACATGTTTACCAAATATTTATAGATATAACATATATATATATATATATATATATATATATATATATATATATATATATATATATATATATATATATTCTTTTCTTTTCTTTCAAACTATTCGCCATTTCCCGCATTAGCGAGGTAGCGTTAAGAACAGAGGACTGGGCCTTGAGGGAATACCCTCACCTGGCCCAATTCTCTGTTCCTTCTTTTGGAAAATTAAAAAAAAAAAAACGAGAGGGGAGGATTTCCAGCCCCCCGCTCCCTCCCCTTTTAGTCGCCTTCTACGACACGCAGGGAATACGTGGGAAGTATTCTTTCTCCCCTATCCCCAGGGATAATATATATATATATATATATATATATATATATATATATATATATATATATATATATATATATATATATATATATATATATATATATATAGATATAAAATATATATAGATATAAAAATATATATATATGTTTTTTTTTTTTTTTTTTTTTTGCTTTGTCGCTGTCTCCCGCGTTTGCAATGTAGCGCAAGGAAACAGACGAAAGAAATGGCCCAACCCACCCCCATACACATGTATATACATACATCCACACACGCAACTGTACATACCTACACAGCTTTCCATGGTTTACCCCAGACGCTTCACATGCCCCGATTCAATCCACTGACAGCACGTCAACCCCGGTATACCACATCGATCCAATTCACTCTATTCCTTGCCCTCCTTTCACCCTCCTGCATGTTCAGCCCCGATCACACAAAATCTTTTTCACTCCATCTTTCCACCTCCAATTTGGTCTCCCTCTTCTCCTCGTTCCCTCCACCTCCGACACATATATCCTCTTGGTCAATCTTTCCTCACTCATTCTCTCCATGTGCCCAAACCATTTCAAAACACCCTCTTCTGCTCTCTCAACCACGCTCTTTTTATTTCCACACATCTCTCTTACCCTTACGTTACTTACTCGATCAAACCACCTCACACCACACATTGTCCTCAAACATCTCATTTCCAGCACATCCATCCTCCTGCGCACAACTCTATCCATAGCCTACGCCTCGCAACCATACAACACTGTTGGAACCACTATTCCTTCAAACATACCCATTTTTCCTTTCCGAGATAATGTTCTCGACTTCCACACATTCTTCAAGGCCCCCAGAATTTTCGCCCCCTCCCCCTCCCTATGATCCACTTCCGCTTCTATGGTTCCATCCGCTGCCAGATCCACTCCCAGATATCTAAAACACTTCACTTCCTCCAGTTTTTCTCCATTCAAACTCACCTCCCAATTGACTTGACCCTCAACCCTACTGTACCTAATAACCTTGCTCTTATTCACATTTACTCTTAACTTTCTTCTTTCACATACTTTACCAAACTCAGTCACCAGCTTCTGCAGTTTCTCACATGAATCAGCCATCAGATTGGGGAAGAGCAGTGTGGTTTCAGAAGTGGTAGAGGATGTGTGGATCAGGTGTTTGCTTTGAAGAATGTATGTGAGAAATACTTAGAAAAGCAAATGGATTTGCATGTAGCATTTATGGATCTGGAGAAGGCATATGATAGAGTTGATAGAGATGCTCTGTGGAAGGTATTAAGAATATATGGTGTGGGAGGCAAGTTGTTAGAAGCAGTGAAAAGTTTTTATCGAGGATGTAAGGCATGTGTACGTGTAGGAAGAGAGGAAAGTGATTGGTTCTCAGTGAATGTAGGTTTGCGGCAGGGGTGTGTGATGTCTCCATGGTTGTTTAATTTGTTTATGGATGGGGTTGTTAGGGAGGCGAATGCAAGAGTTTTGGAAAGAGGGGCAAGTATGAAGTCTGTTGGGGATGAGAGAGCTTGGGAAGTGAGTCAGTTGTTGTTCGCTGATGATATATATATATATATATATATATATATATATATATATATATATATATATATATATATATATATATATATATATATATACATATATACATTTCTTTTGTTCGTGGCTATTTCTCATATTCAACGAAAAATTGGCATATATGTTCTATGAGGACTATGTTCTTTTCTCCCAGTGTTCCGATATTTTGTGTTCTGTACAACACCGGTCGTATCAGTGTTTTACAGCCTATATCTTCCAGTTTTATTGGGCATATTTTCATTGTGATAGATTTCTAAAATCAATATCCATTTCTTTCGTACAGTATTATCTTTTCAATTACTTTTAGGTAGATCAGAATACCCAAATTTAATTGTATATTTAATATTTCAGTTTCTTCCCATAATTCCCACATTTTCCCTTCTCCCTCAACTGCTTTATCGTCATCTCTGTTTTGTGGTTTTATGATCTTTTCGTATCAAATTTCAGTTTTCTCGACTCTCGCTTTCCAGTCCATCGTATACACATGCTCCGTGATTTTCCTCCACTTCGGCTGTTTCTGCTAAATCATATACAAACAAAAGTTCCCATAGGAAGCTCCCCCACTCAAGACATCCATTACTACTGCAAACAAGAATGGAGTTAAAATTCACCCTTGATGTAATCCTACTTTCATTTTAGGCTCCCGTGCGGTTCCTCACCTCGTGTTCCCTTCTACTTCTCCTCGCCTCCTCAAACACTGCCTTGAGGACTCGTACGGTCTACACAAGTTCTGCTTCTTCACGTAATATTATCCATAATCTAGGTGGTATGTGATCTCTTCTGGTTACCAATGCCAGTGGGTTTCTTTGGACCCGTATATGATTCATGATATTGCATCACCTATTTTTCTCATTATAAACTTAAATTCACTTTACATACCTTCATAACTTTTTTTCAGTATTTCCATTTTACTTATTCTAGATTGATGTTCAGAAGGATAAAAAAAATACTTTCCATTTCTTGTACTTTATGAAAATATATACTTCTCTATTCATAATCTTGTCTATCCACCATATATTTCATTCCTATTTCAACTTCATAAAACTTGGCCTCAGATCATCTGTTACTTACTCGTTTCTTTGTAACATAGTATATACATCTTACCAAGCTCTCACTTTAATTTACTGTATCATTGAACCATAATACAAGTGTAGTTTTCCTTCCTTCGTCTTCCTGAAAACTTTTATTTCCACAATCATCGATTATGTGGTAGAAATACTAAGACAAACAGAAGGAGTTGCACGTGGCATAAAGTGAATCTGGAGAAAGCACAGGAGGGCGCTGACAGAGGTGCCTTGTGGAAGGTCTTATGAATAGACTGAGTGGGAGGAAAGCTATCAGAGGCAATGAGTAAAGCGATTGTGCAAATAGGTAGTGAGGAGGGTGAGTGGCTACAGGTGAAAGTTGATCTGCAACACAGGAGTAAGACGTCACCTTGGTTATTTATTCTATATATGGATATGGTGGTGAGGGAGGTATGTGCAAGAGTCTTGGATAGAGGGGCGAGCATTCTGTCCGTAGGGGGATGAGAGGGCCTGGGAAGTGAGTCAGTTGTTGTCTGCGGATGCAAGAATCTCGGAGAGATGGGCAAGCAAGCAGTCTATAAAGGATGGTGCGGGGTGGGGAGTTGTAGGGGCAGAAAGTGTCAGATGGTGGCATATTTGAGTGACACACTGCAGGAGTTGGTGTGCGAGTGTGGGAAAAGAGCAAATTGAGACTAAATGTGAATTAAATACAAGGTTATTAGCAGAGAGACGGTAGGTGAGGGGAGGGAGTTTGAATGGAGATCTGGAGGATGTGAAATCTTTTAAATACTCGGGAGTGGACAAGCTAGATAATAGAACCATGGAAACGGAAGCAAGCCATAGATAGAGTAATATATATATATATATATATATATATATATATATATATATATATATATATATATATATATATATATATATATATATATATATATATATATATATATATATATATATATATATATATATATATATATATATATAAAATATGAAGTGGTAGAGGATGTGTGGATCAGGTGTTTGCTTTGAAGAATGTATGTGAGAAATACTTAGAAAAGCAAATGGATTTGTATGTAGCATTTATGGATCTGGAGAAGGCATATGATAGAGTTGATAGAGATGCTCTGTGGAAGGTATTAAGAATATATGGTGTGGGAGGAAAGTTGTTAGAAGCAGTGAAAAGTTTTTATCGAGGATGTAAGGCATGTGTACGTGTAGGAAGAGAGGAAAGTGATTGGTTCTCAGTGAATGTAGGTTTGCGGCAGGGGTGTGTGATGTCTCCATGGTTGTTTAATTTGTTTATGGATGGGGTTGTTAGGGAGGTAAATGCAAGAGTTTTGGAAAGAGGGGCAAGTATGAAGTCTGTTGGGGATGAGAGAGCTTGGGAAGTGTCAGTTGTTGTTCGCTGATGACACAGCGCTGGTGGCTGATTCATGTGAGAAACTGCAGAAGCTGGTGACTGAGTTTGGTAAAGTGTGTGGAAGAAGAAAGTTAAGAGTAAATGTGAATAAGAGCAAGGTTATTAGGTACAGTAGGGTTGAGGGTCAAGTCAATTGGGAGGTGAGTTTGAATGGAGAAAAACTGGAGGAAGTGAAGTGTTTTAGATATCTGGGAGTGGATCTGGCAGCGGATGGAACCATGGAAGCGGAAGTGGATCATAGGGTGGGGGAGGGGGCGAAAATTCTGGGGGCCTTGAAGAATGTGTGGAAGTCGAGAACATTATCTCGGAAAGCAAAAATGGGTATGTTTGAAGGAATAGTGGTTCCAACAGTGTTGTATGGTTGCGAGGCGTGGGCTATGGATAGAGTTGTGCGCAGGAGGATGGATGTGCTGGAAATGAGATGTTTGAGGACAATGTGTGGTGTGAGGTGGTTTGATCGAGTGAGTAACGTAAGGGTAAGAGAGATGTGTGGAAATAAAAAGAGCGTGGTTGAGAGAGCAGAAGAGGGTGTTTTGAAGTGGTTTGGGCACATGGAGAGGATGAGTGAGGAAAGATTGACCAAGAGGATATATGTGTCGGAGGTGGAGGGAACAAGGAGAAGAGGGAGACCAAATTGGAGGTGGAAAGATGGAGTGAAAAAGATTTTGTGTGATCGGGGCCTGAACATGCAGGAGGGTGAAAGGAGGGCAAGGAACAGAGTGAATTGGAGCGATGTGGTATACCGGGGCTGACGTGCTGTCAGTGGATTGAATCAAGGCATGTGAAGCGTCTGGGGTAAACCATGGAAAGCTGTGTAGGTATGTATATTTGCGTGTGTGGACGTATGTATATACATGTGTATGGGGGGGGGGTTGGGCCATTTCTTTCGTCTGTTTCCTTGCGCTACCTCGCAAACGCGGGAGACAGCGACAAAGTATAAAAGAAAAAAAAAAAAAAAAATATATATATATATATATATATATATATATATATATATATATATATATATATTCTTTCTTCTTTCTTTCATACTATTCGCCATTTCCCGCATTAGCGAGGTTGCGTTAAGAACAGAGGACTGGATGTTTGAGGGAATATCCTCACCTGGCCCCCTTCTCTGCCCTTTCTTTTGGAAAATTAAAAAAAACCCGGGAGGGGAGGATTTCCAACCCCCCGCTCCCTTCCCTTTTAGTCGCCTTCTACGACACGCAGGGAATACGTGGGAAGTATTCTTTCTCCCCTATCCCCAAGGATAATGTATATGTATATATATATATATATATATATATATATATATATATATATATATATATATATATATATATATATATATATATCCTCCCCTCTCATTTTTTTCTTTTTTTTTTTTTCCAAAAGAAAGAACAGAGAAGGGGGCCAGGTGAGGATATTCCCGCAAAGGCCCAGTCCTCTGTTCTAAACGCTACCTCGCAAATGCGGGAAATGGCGAATAGTATAAAAAAAATATTATATATATATATATATACATATATATATATATATATATATATATATATATATATATATATATATATTTTTTTTTTTTTTTTTTTTTCGCTTTCTCCCGCGTTTGCGAGGTAGCGCAAGGAAACAGACGAAAGAAATGGCCCAACCCACCCCCATACATATGTACATACATACGTCCACACACGCAAATATACATACCTACACAGCTTTCCATGGTTTACCCCAGACGCTTCACATGCCCTGATTCAATCCACTGACAGCACGTCAACCCCGGTATACCACATCGATCCAATTCACTCTATTCCTTGCCCTCCTCTCACCCTCCTGCATGTTCAGGCCCCGATCACACAAAATCTTTTTCACTCCATCTTTCCACCTCCAATTTGGTCTCCCACTTCTCGTTCCCTTCACCTCCGACACATATAATCTCTTGGTCAATCTTTCCTCACTCATTCTCTCCATGTGCCCAAACCATTTCAAAACACCCTCTTCTGCTCTCTCAACCACGCTCTTTTTATTTCCACACATCTCTCTTACCCTTACGTTACTTACTCGATCAAACCACCTCACACCACACATTGTCCTCAAACATCTCATTTCCAGCACATCCATCCTCCTGCGCACAACTCTATCCATAGCCCATCCGCTGCCAGATCCACTCCCAGATATCTAAAACACTTTACTTCCTCCAGTTTTTCTCCATTCAAACTTACCTCCCAATTGACTTGACCCTCAACCCTACTGTACCTAATGACCTTGCTCTTATTCACATTTACTCTTAACTTTCTTCTTTCACACACTTTACCAAACGCAGTCACCAGCTTCTGCAGTTTCTCACATGAATCAGCCACCAGCGCTGTATCATCAGCGAACAACAACTGACTCACTTCCCAAGCTCTCTCATCCCAACAGACTTCATACTTGCCCCTCTTTCCAAAACTCTTGCATTCACCTCCCTAACAACCCCATCCATAAACAAATTAAACAACCATGGAGACATCACACACCCCTGCCGCAAACCTACATTCACTGAGAACCAATCACTTTCCTCTCTTCCTACACGTACACACACACACATATATATATATATATATATATATATATATATACATATATATATATATATATATATATATATATATATATATATATATATATATATATATATATATATATATATATATATATATATATATTCTTTCTTCTTTCTTTCAAACTATTAGCCATTTCCCGCATTAGCGAGGTAGCGCTAAGAATAGAGGACTGGGCATTTGAGGGAATATCCTTACCTCGCCCCCTTCTCTGTTTCTTCTTTTGGAAAATTATAACAAAACGAGAGGGGAGGATTTCCAGCCCCCCCTCTCCCTCCCCTTTTAGTCGCCTTCTACGAAACGCAGGGAATACGTGGGAAGTATTCTTTCTCCCCTATCCCCCAGGGATTGTATATATATATATATATATATATATATATATATATATATATATATATATATATATATATATATATATATATATATGTATATATATATATATATATATATATATATATATATATATATATATATATATATATATATATATATATATATATATATATATATATATATATATATATGTGTGTGTGTGTGTGTTTTTTCATACATATTCGCTATTTCCCGCGTTAGCATTCAAGAACATTTGACAGAGTCTTAAAGGGAAGACTCTTCACTTGGCGCCCTTCTCTGTTCATCTTTTGGAAAAGTAAGACTGGAGGAGAAGACTTGCAGCAACCCGATCCCATCCATCTTAGTCACCTTCTATGACACGCAGGGAATACTTGCGAAATCTTCTTTCTCCCCTATCCCCAGGGATTATGCCACACGCAGCGTCATTGAATCTGTCTTAATTGCTAATACTAAGAACTTAATTTGTCCTCAGACAACTTTAAGGCCCATCCTAGCATTAACCAAATCATTATGAAAGAAATGACAAAACACGAAAAATATAAAAAAGTTGCTGAAGACACAGCCAGCTACCCAGGTCATACCCAGCCACGTGATCTCCCTTAATCACTCTTCCTTTCAACGGTTACTGCTAGGCGAAGCAGAGTGCTTGGTATGTACTGGTTGGTGCTGGACGGTGGTTCTCCGGTATGATGTTGAGATTTAAATAAATTTGTTAAGTACTAGCACCTGATGAGGTGGATTGTCTCCACGAAACATGTCGTGCCACATGTATAGAAAAATGACACGTTAAATAAAATTGTACAGTTTCTTACTGAAGTGCGGTTTCACCATAACTTTCATTAGGTATATTACTATGAGTCCACGGGGAAATGAAACGCAATAAGTTCCCAAGTGCATTTTCGTGTAATAATCATATCAGGGGAGATACAAGAAGGAAATATAACAGTCATTTGATATACACCGAAGAGACGTAGCTAGGACGCCATATGGTAAACAAGTGACTATATATATGCAACAGATATGGAAAAGAGTTTTCTCTTATCAGGAATGTGTATGCCCGACCACAGAATATCCAAAGGCATCTGTGCTTACCAGATACATCAATAGTGAGAAACACTGTCGACCCAAACTCCTCTACTTCCCAGGCATCTGTGACAAGGAAGGGTGGCCTTGGCTATTTCAAAACAGTAAAACTTAGGCTTTCTAACGCTGCCTTCTTCTGGGGCTGTGTGGAGGCACAAAAAGCATAGCTTTACTTAATTCTTCCAACCTGAGAAGTGAGGGAGCCAAACGAAGGTCGAAGGAATTTCCCAGTCTACTTGTATTGCTATTTGCAGTTTTTACCTTTAATTATGACTCTTTTAGCCTTAATAGCAGGTGATAATCAAGTCTAGATCTTAACCTTCCTTCGTAATGTGTAGATAAGTTTAACACTGTAACCGCTTTTAGAGCTGTAGGCTTGCAGCGGCCCACGAGTTACTGAACTGGATTAAAGTGTATGGTATGTACTGGCCCTGAAGGTAGTCCTAGAACACGCACACCAAAAGCGGATGCTTATGCTGCCAGAACTCTTAGGCATTCAAGGCAGTGAGTACTACACATTGATCGTGATGATGGGGGTTCTATCTACAGTTAGTCTGATGATGATATGGAGCTGCTAAGCTCCTGTTGTGGATGTGAGGCTGCGCCCCATGGCGTTAAGCATGAGGCGTGGGGAGGTGAGGTACCCATCCCTCCCCCTGGATCCGGGGACACCATTAGCCGCCTATTACCTGCAGGAAGGTGTTGGCCGCGGCCCCCGACACCTGCAGCGATGCCTGCCACTGCCGAATATTTACACTACCATCGGCGTGGCACACCTTCCGCTGGGCACACATCACAGCAGCGACACCATCACCACACACCGACCTCGCCACCTTGAGGAAATGTGTGAGGCACAGTAATGTTTGGTTGGCAGGCGAGACCGGAGCTTCTAGCCGGTTCAATAAGATTTTGCAAATTTTTTCTCTTAGAAATGAACAGTATGAAGTTAGAGGTTACCAGACCATGTGTATCTGTAAGCTAAATTATACTGGATTAAGATATATGGATAAGTTGGATCTTCAACAGGTATGTACCACTTTTGTCTTCTCTTAAATAAGCTTGAAACTTTGTTTTAGTAAAATTGCTTGTTACAAGTGCATGTCACTGCTATATGCAAATAAACCAGTTTTTGGTAATGGTTTATATTTACATCAGTTATACATATCTGCAGCCAAGTTCATTTAATGAGAATCTTGTAAGACGTAAAATGCATTTCTTTGCAATAAAACCACCTGTGAACACAAGTCTTATGTGAGAGTGAGAAAACATATAACAATAAACAAGACAAGCTTATAGGTAAATGATGGACATTAACACCCGATCCTCTGGTACTGCTTGCACTTACCATCCAGATGTCGCATTGTACCTCTCCACCTTTTGAATTTCATTACCCTAGTTCCTCACACTGCAATTCCCTTCCCCTCTGCCCATCCTACCTGCATCTCGGCATCATCGTGGAAAGTTTCAGCGAGTTCACTCTCGAAACACACATATCATCTTTATATGGGTCTAACAGAACACTATACCATAGACGTTTAGTGGTTATCATTTGCCACAAGATAGCAGTTGAATGAGGTTATGCATACATGTAGCAGCAGAATGCGAGCACACACGTTTATGCAAACATAAACACACATAAGAATAAAGACATGGTGAATTTGTACAAGTGTAACAGACGGAGCAACATGAGTGGAAATTTCCGTCCCTGTAATAATCATATTGTAATCACGATGTAATCGAAGAAGGATATTTGAAGACGTTAAACCACACCTTTGCAACCAGATTCGCATATGCTAAAACTCAGACAGCAACTTCTGTAGCTTCCCACTCTAATCCGCCACAAGTGCTGTATCATCAGCAAACAAGGACTGGCGCACTTTCCAGATCCCGTCATCCCACACAGATTGCATACTTCATTATACCTCCCTCATCACCCTATACATAGACAAGTTAGATATCCATGAGGACATCACAGACCCCTGCTGTAGGCCAACCTTCACTCAGAACTACTCACCCTCCTCTCTGCTACTCCCACACAAGCCTTACACTCTCACTGAAAATTTCTCACTACTTCTGGTAACTTTCCTCCCACAACGTATATTAGCAAGACCTTCCACAAAGCATCTCTATGACCCGTATGATATGCTTTCCCCAGATCCATAAATGCCACATGCAAATCCTTCTCTTTCAAACATTTCTTACACACTTTATTTAAAAGCAAGCACCTGATCTGCATATCCCCTAACACTCCTGAAACCACACTGTTCTTACTCAATCTGATGCTTTGTACATGCTTCACCCTCTCAGTTACCAATCTTCCATACAACTTATCAGATAAACTCAACAGCTTATACCTTAGTCGTTCGAACACTCACCTTTATCCTCTTGTTTTCATATAGTGGCAGTATATAGAAAATCCTCAGGTACTTCATCATGATCTATGCATACACTAGAAATTCTAACTAAACAGTCAACAACACAATTTTCCCCTTTCTTTAAAAATTCAACTGTAATACCATACACTGCAGCCACCTTGACACGTTTCATCTTACTGAACCACTCTCCATGACTCTCTTCATACCTTCCTGACCATGAGACCCCTACATCTGCCACCCCTGTCATTAAAAACATTCAAGAAATTCCTCATAATGTTCACTTCATTTCCTCCTCACCTCATCAATACCTGTTACCACTTCCCCATCTGATCTCTTTACCCATTCCCATTTGTTCTAGTATTTTCTCACACTCTTAATCTCCTTCCAGAACAGTTTATTCACCCTAAATTTACCAAAGTTCGCTCTCTTCCTTAATTCATTTGACCCCTTTTAAGCTCCCGCTTACTTCTCTTGTACGCCTAACTGTTTGCTCCCATTCCCTATAAGTACCTCCCACACACTTTTCTCTTTCACTTGGAACTTTACTTCGTTATCCTATCACTCATTACCTTTTCTCATCCGACCACCTTTAGCATGCCACACTCTTCTGTAGCACATGCCAGCACTCCTCACCCAATCTCTCTCGGTATTTCTACAAACGCGTCTGTTTTTCAAGCTCACTTTCACCACTCTCTTCTCACTCATATCGTTTCCTCTTTTCCGAAAACCTACACCAGGTACTTGATAACTTGATTTGTGCCATGTCGCCCGCAAACTTTTGGTACACTCCATGCCCCCATCCTGTAAGCGGCAAGGGAGAAATCAATATAGAGGTGAAAAAATAATTGACCCAAGCAAGTAATCATATAAACATTTGGTTCAGTACATAAGCTAACAATCTTTCATAGAAGTAAGTTTCATCGAACAGATGCAAAATTTGGATACAATCTTAAAATTTCGGATATCTTATCATCAATAGTAAGGTGTGCCGTTTCTTGTGGGGTTTGTTTTTAGAACTGTCTCTAAAACGATTCTGATCACAAACTTTACCATTCACATGATTAACATCTGATAGGTCAGCACCAAGTCTTAGTTTAGCAATTACTTGGAATCTGTTGATCTTATTATTTTCCCCACGTACATGCTTCACTTTAACCATTTTACTGTGATGGAAAATGTCTCCATCTGTGCTTATCTGTATTAGTCTATTTGCTACAAAAGTCCTGTTAGCTTTCCAATTATAGTTTTGAGGCCTCTGATTGACAACCTAATGTAGTCTTCAACAGCGTCTTTACTACGTACAAATTTGGCTGAAGCATTAACTTTTTTCATGCTCAGAGAGGTCTATATTAGGAGACATGCAAAACAATTTGATCTGAATCCCTTGACCAAAGAAGTTGAATATCAGTAGATCAACACGCGATATTCTGATTCCAAGGTGTTAAGAGCTAGTAATGAGGATAGAGAGTCAATGATAACTATATTGTTTGTAGCAGCGAGTTTTACGAGCTTAGAGATCCCATCACCTGCCTCTCTCAGCCCATTCACATCCAAGAGTCCCTGTTTTGCACGCCTATCAATAAGTGTGTAAACAAATACTACCTTCTTGTCACCTTTCTTACTCATCCTCTCATACTTATATATGTCCCTCTTTTCATAGCAGTCATTCCCAATTACCAGTCCTTTTTCAGCTCACAATTCAGCAAGATTTTTACCATTCATATACGCCTCACTGTATACTCCATGTCCCCCAGTTAAACACTCAGCTGACACATTATTCACTCCTCTGTTTAAATCTTCCACCACTTGTACACAATCTCTTTCATCAAAACTGCCGACACATTTACTCACCTGCACCCAAAACGTTTGCCTCTTGTCCCACTCCTTCTCATGGCCAGGTGTTAAGCACTAACTATCACCTATCTCTCGTAACCTACTTTCATTTCTTTCTACATCAAACTGGAGTTTACTTTCCTTCCCTGACACATTCCCCACAACTCCTGCAACAGGAGTATTTTTTCCCCTTCCTTACTTTTGCCCTCACACCAACCCATGACTTTACCCTCTAGACATTCTCAAATATTTCTTCCCTTTAACTTTGTGCTTCGCTTAACTCAGAGCCAGAACATCTATGCTTCTTTCCTTAGATATACTACCTGTATTTCCTCTCTTCTCATTTTGAATATATTCTCTACACACATTCAGAAGCCGCATCTGAGCCTTCAATAAAGGAAGGGCACTTTCAGCTTGACTCCTTCTTCTGTTCCAATTTATAGAAATTGAAACACGAGAGGGGAAGGGGGAAAGTGAAAGGAGGTTTACCTGCCTCACGCTACCGTCCTTCTTATTCCTCTTCAACGATTAATGGTTATGATTATGATGTTTCGCATCATTATTACTAGAATTATCATTAATATTACGACTTCACTGTCAGATGCTCCGTCAAAGGTGTATCTTGTTATGAGTATTATCCTATCCAACCATAGGATGACCCTAATGATCCATGACTTTTGCCACAGAGACAGGGTGAAACCACATTTATTTCCTGTCGTCATTATTTTCAAAACTCTCATACATCAGCTCAAGCCTATTGCGTAGTGCTAGGAAAATCATTGATCTGGATTAATGCCTATAGCAAAACCAAGTCACATGGCATGACTAATGTACTAGGCCGTTGAGTATTGCCGTAGATATATATAGAGAGGAAAAAATGATTGTCCCTGACGTTTTTGCATATAATCTAAGGTAATGGAGGTGGGGCTCCGAACGACAAACGGATCGTGTTGTATAATTGATGGGTTGGATGATGTGTTGGCAGGTAATCCCTCTACGATGTCTTGACCAGATTGGTGTAGGAAAGTCACAGAGGGAAGCGTACGCCGCTGTCCTCATATTATCATCAGAATAATGAGGTTTTCATGGCTTGCTTCGGTGGGAAGAAATGTGTACATAAGAACGCCAAGCCTTACTCCGATCGTGTCACAGGATTTTTCTTTTTATATGTGTTGTTGTTGGTTACCCTGGTGGGCCATAAAATCATTCCTTATGAAAAAAAGAAGAAAGAGACAAGAAACATTAGATACAAAGCTATCTTTCCTGTCGATTATAGGTGAAATTATATATATATATATATATATATATATATATATATATATATATATATATATATATATATATATATATATATATATATATATATATATATATATATATATATACATATATATATATATATATATATATATATATATATATATATATATATATATATATATATATATATATATATATATATATATATATATATATATATATATCCCTGGGGACAGGGGATTAAGAATACTTCCCACGTATTCCCTGCGTGTCGTAGAAGGCGACTAAAAGGGGAGGGAGCGGGGGGCTGGAAATCCTCCCCTCTCGTTTTTTTTTCCTTAATTTTCCAAAAGAAGGAACAGAGGGGGCCAGGTGAGGATATCCCAAAAAAGGCCCAGTCCTCTGTTCTTAACGCTACCTCGCTAACGCGGGAAATGGCGAATAGTTTAAAAGATATATATATATATATATATATATATATATATATAATATAATGCCCCCCAACAGCACGGATTCGAACCAGGCAGGACCTTTTTCGTGGTAGTTGGCAACGCTAACGCTCGGCTATGATCGCCCCTAATAGGGAGATAACTATTCGATTACTAGTAATCAAATACTTTTTATCTCACACCACGAGCTTTTCGAGTATTGCGTGTCTAGATAGTGGTGGGGGCACACAAGTAGCTAGCTCTCGGGAGCAAAAACCAGATTGATGCCTATAGAAGAGGGGAAAGTGAACCAACATTGCGGCGTGGGGCAAGGGGGTCAAGTTTGGAAGTTAGCCTGGGATAATTTATGAGTCAGACAGCTTTCGACTCAACTCTTTCAAGTATGGATACAGATCTAGAACCACCCTAAATGTAAGAGCAGTACTCTATACAAGGAGGAATCAATCCCTTTTATAAACGGAGCATCTGCTCAGAAAAGAAGTTTTTACATCTAAACAGGACACCCACTTCCTTAAAGTCAGACTTAGCTTTTCCTGTCATAGGGTTTTCAAGAAAGAGTTGATGTTACAGTAATACCAAGTATGTTAATTGAGTCAAGAGGTGGAATTACAGAACTGTTAAGGGAGAGACGAGAATAATGAGGGGTTTTCGATACAGAGATGTGAACCCCACTGAAATATCCTGTCCAAGTCTGAGTTTATTGAGAAAGCTGTGTCAAGACGAGATGCACACCGAGTTAGAGGAGAGGGAGCAGAATTGAAGGATGTGGATGAATGTTAAGCCATCAACGTATGAGTGCATTGGATCATACATGGAGGAAAGGAAATCGTTGAAAAAAGGAGAAAAAGTGTAGGAGACAGGACAGAAGCTTGAGGGCCACTGCTGTTGATGAAAAAAAAAGTGGGGAGGCGGTTCCATCAACAACAACAACAAAGATAGATCGGTAGGAGATGAAGATACAAAGTGACGGCGGGAAGCCAAAAGAGGGGAACTTAGAGATGAGACCCCGATGCCACACCCTGTGAAAAGGGAAGAATATCACCAGTGGATCTCCCTTACGGAAGCCATACAGGTGATCAGAGACAAGACTGTGATTTTCGAGGCGTTTAAGGATATGGGAGTTGAGGAGGAACTCAAAGACTTGGAAATGATAGATGTCAAAGTAATAGGACGATAGTCAGAGGGGTCAAAACGGTTACCTTTCTTAGGGACGGGATGTATCAATGCATGCCTGTAGGTCTTGAGAAGGAAAAGTTTTGGTTTATAAACAGAAACAGAATAGACGAGCAAGCACAGGTGCAAGCTCAGAGGCACACTGTACACGGGGATGGATGTCATCAGGACCATAATCTTTGCTCGTGTCCAGAAAAAGAAGCGTTTTTCGGACAGTCCGAAAAGAGATTACGGGAAGGAGAATAGGATTAGCAAGAGGAGCATCAGAGTGTGAATAAATGTTAGAGTCATCCAAGGTGGGGTTAGAGAGGAAACAGGAACCAAAGAGAGTTGCTTTGTTTAAGGGAGAGACAGCTATAGTTCCGACAGAACGGGAAAGTGAAGAAAAGATAGCGCATCAGAAGTTGTTAGAGATGCTCTTAGTTAAAGACCAGAAAGACCAATTAGTAGATAACGAGGAGAGGTTATCGAACTTTCTATATACATTCCCCTCTTGGAAGCGTGTCTTGGTCCAGTCCATCCCTAAGAAAGGAGACCATTATCATCCCTTCTAAAAATCGCTGACTCTCATACAGACCGTGAGCCTCATTCCCTCTTTCAGACTACCAATGGAGCATTGGCATTGTAAGGTTCACTTGTGATTTGTCTTATGTGACCCACTTCTGGTCCGTTTTTCCGAGGGGCTTTGGTGAATCTTTTGTCATTGTCCTCGACATCTCGAAAGCAATGGACAGGCTGTGCCACAAGTCTTTGCTCATTAAAGCTTTTCTCTTTGGTCATTCCATTGTCTTTGCTCTCTAACGCACAGTTTTGTTCTAGGTCGATCGACCTCAGTGGTCGTTTATGGAAGGACATCTCCATCTTACCCAATTATCCATCAGTGGTGTCCCTTAAGATTATGTCCTATTGCTTACCCTCTTTCTTCTCGTCACAGATTGTCTCTCATCTCCCTCAAACCATCTTCACTCTTGTACTAGCGATTCCAATCCACATACTGCAGCTCATTGTCCATGGCCGTCTTACTTTGCCATTCGTTCATTTTCTCATGCTGCTCATATTTCCTTTCTTAATCCTGACCTGTGCAACATCCAGCATAGGTATAAGTCAACACTGTAGAAACACTGTTTCTGACTATATGTATATGTTTAAATCCTTCTCTTTTCTTAATATTCAGTTCTGAAACACCACAACTGTATCCTTCACTCTATCTTGGAAACCATGCACAATAAGCAGCCGTTGAGAACTGTATTTAGAGAGCGTAACTAATTAAACATCGGTGGGCTAAAACTTATCTCTTTGGAACTTCTGCCTAAAGCTCCAGGACTCCTCCCACTCACTCTAAGCCTGTAGGGTAGCACAAGCCGCCCACCCTCTGCCTCCGAAAATGTTGCAGATCCAAAAATCAGCGTAGGTTCCAATCACACTCGACCCTGAAGGAATATTTTTTTTCTTTTCCTTTTCAAATCGTAGCAGTTTTGCAGCACTTGGATATAAAATGCAACTAGCTAAACACTTAGAAACACATAAAAAAGTTCTACAAAAATGCAGTCATGGAGCACTAAAAAGATCACAAGGTATTATTTGCCATTTAGGATATAGCTCTGCAGAACACATACGGGCGCGACTCACCGTTAGGAAGGATGGTTTGATGGATATATATATCAACATCACCATCATGATACCATCACGATATTGCACGAGTAACCAAGCCTGTCACAGTAATACTTCAAGCGTGTAGGACAAAAGAAATTTTTATCATATTTTAGTTTTGAAACTAACATTGGTTGACGGTCTGCAGAAGCATAGAAAATTGGTTCGACGATAACAATTCCATGCTAAACAATATCTACCCTGATCAATATTTAGGGCTATTCCTATGTGGTTTACCCGAGTTTTAGATTTTGCGTTTTGTTTTAAATCAGGTTTCATTTCAATACACAAATCTCTGTATCCACGAACGTAGAGCCTTAGTGCTGTGAGCAGCCGTATGTGGCTGGCTCCCCAAATGATCTGGAGTCAGGTGGTCGTAGGTGGGCTAAGGCGGCTGACCAGCTAATCAATGAAGCTCCTCCATCACTTTTAGAGGATGGGAAGGGGCTGAGACCAGGCTGACCGATACACAACCTGTGGGGGTCTGTGTTGAAGAGTGGGTACCTCCTAATTCTGTATGTTTGCTATTTAGTGAATCTCTACGATTGCATGTAAGTAGAACTGGGCTTTAATGCGGAGTTCACCTTCTGTCAAGAGCATAGATATGGAATCCTTTCATAGTGATAGCGTTCATAGTCTGAATTTATACCAAAACGTCAACAACTGACCAGATTCTAGCATTCTTAGTCCTTGTGGAGCACTTGTCCTTGGCGTCAGGGAAACTACAGATAGAGAATGTTTGGACTCAAGAAATTATTGAATATGTAACGCTTCCTTTTAATTTACGTACGATATCCTGCTATTCTGTGCCTCTAGTTTCTCCATCTGCTGTGACAACATCCTGGTTCAGAAGCATAGAGCTGTATCGACACCACTGGTAGTGTTCTTTATCTCTAACATTGTCTTGTACATTTGGTTTATCCTCGTACCTCTAGTACTTCGCTGTGACTCTTGCACTACCTCATATATCTGGCACTGCTCTGTTACTCTGGTTCTATTCTCCACACCTGACACTGTGATGTTGGCATCTCTACTTCAGGTACTTTTATTCTCGACACCTGACACTGTTCTGATATGCTGGCATCTCTACCTTGTAAATCTGTCAGTTCCCTGTATATCTAGCATTGCACTTGAATCTCGAGACTTGTCCTTTGCTCTCGACATTGTCCCATACTTCTTAACCCTGACTTTCATATCATCCCGTGCTCACAACATTGACCTGTGCTTTTAGCTCTTACCTTCATATCTACCAGTGGTGTCGACCCTTCTCTATGCTTCTGAACCAGTACACCCGCATCCATTGGTACTTCCGACAGTGTCCTATGGTTCCATCTTTTACCTGTTACCTGCGTTAGAGTCAGAACACGACGATGTGGATGTCTTATAACTCTCTGTAAAACTCAGACCCATGGCATTGCCCCTGTTGTGTAAGGCACTGTCCTGAATCTCAGGCAGTGTCCCAGGGTTACTGGCGCTGCTGCCCTGGCGCCGTCAGACAGTTTCTTGGGCGGAGACTTTACCTCGTCTTCGCCGCACTTCGTAATCGGATTAATTTTGCTGCTCCTAAGTATCGGTTAACGCCACAACAGCAACGCGACCCAAAACCCCTGCATGGACGGGGCCTATCAAACACTTCTAGTCATCATATGATAACCTGTTCGTCACTCAAGATCCACACACTTATGCTTCAGAAGATCAGCTGAAAAAGTTACCTCAAAAGTGTTCTGAACTTCGGGACGAGTGAGATGGTAAAGAGGCGAAGACGGTGAAGACGAGTGAAACACAGGTGAGGCGGCTGAAACTTAACTAAGCGGCCATCCTCGGGGAGTTGTAATTAGTTTTGCGGGATTTTGATTTCTGATTAGCGGCGGCGTGTTTACCTGGAGGTGCGTAACGGGTGGAGGGAAGGAGCGAGGGTAAGGGAGGGGAGGCGGTGCGAGGGAGAGAAGAGGGTGGGTGGGGGGTACGGAGTGAGGAGGAGAGAGGATGAAAAGGCTGAGAGAGAGAGAGAGAGAGAGAGAGAGAGAGAGAGAGAGAGAGAGAGAGAGAGAGAGAGAGAGAGAGAGAGAGAGAGAGAGAGAGAGAGAGAGAGAGAGAGAGAGAGAGAGAGAGAGAGAGAGAGAGAGAGCTGGCTGGCAAAGAGGGGATGAAGAAAAGAGGAAGGACGAGGAAAAAAGGGATGAGGGAAAGATGTGGGAAGAGCTCTGGGCTGTAGGGAGGAAGAGAGAGAGAGAGAGAGAGAGAGAGAGAGAGAGAGAGAGAGAGAGAGAGAGAGAGAGAGAGAGAGAGAGAGAGAGAGAGAGAGAGAGAGTCCCCTGGATACACAGACCGCACAGACCCAAGGTCCAAGCGAGGTGGTCTGTCAACGGTAGAAAAAGAAAAGTCCCTCTTGTAAGCAGTAGAAGAAAAGGATAGCAAAGCTAAGGCTCTCTCCTCACCCTTCACTCCCTCCGGCACCACGCCACGCCAGCAGGAAAACAGGAATAGCAATACCTTGTAGGATCAACAAGCCTGAAGAAATCTTTTACTGGAAAGTCATGAGGTAGAATGAACATGAATATATCATACACCCCATCACCAACATCATGCATCCCTTCACTTTTTTGTTATAAAGACAATACGAAGGATAAACTTGAGCTCCAGCCTCTCAGGTTACCATACCTATAGTATTCCTGATGTTGAAGAAAGATACGGTAATTCTTATCTACTCTCTCAAAGCAGGTGACATGGGTTAATCAATGTTAGTATGATACTGCAGCATGGCCAGGGAGAGAGAAATCAGTGGTTCAGAGGGTAGCATGATACACCACTGCGTTATGATGAGAGAGAGAGAGAGAGAGAGAGAGAGAGAGAGAGAGAGAGAGAGAGAGAGAGAGAGAGAGAGAGAGAGAGAGAGAGAGAGGAGGGGGGGTGACCGGGTTCTGGGAATGTGGGAGGGCGCGCTCGCCATGCACGAGTGTCATGGACAAAGATGTGTGGCGATGGTTAGTAGGTGCATGGCGCAACGGTGTGAGAAAGATACCTGGTGGCCATGAACTGCTTGGTATGAGTCTGAAGGGGCGAGGTGTGTAAACCATGATTCATATGACAGAAGTATGAGTTCAGACTCATGCTGACCATGAATTGCATGACACGAGGGTGCAGGGAAGGTGCGTGCTGCATGACACGCATGTTGTGTGGTTATGGAGCGGAGCTGGATGCAAGGGGTGGTTGACGGGATAAAGAGAGACAAGGATGAACATGCACCGGGTCTTACGAAAAGAAAACATAAAACGGGTCTTACGAAAGGATAGCATACAACGGGTCTTACGAAAGGATAACATACAACGGGTCTTACGAAAGGATAACATACAACGGCTCTTACGAAAGGATAACATACAACGGGTCTTACGAAAGAATGAACAAACAATGAGTCTTAAGAAAGGATAGACAAACAACGAGTCACCCGAAAGGACAAACAAACAACGAGTTGTATGAAAGGACAAACAAACAACGAGTTGTACGAAAGCATGAACAAACAATGAGTCGTACGAAATGATAAACAAACAACGAGTTGTACGAAAGGACAAACGAATAACGAGTTGTTCGAAAGGATGAACAAACAATGAGTCATACGAAATGATAAACAAACAACGAGTTGTACGAAAGGATGAACAAACAACGAGTCGTACGAAATGATAAACAAACAACGAGTCGTACGAAAGAATAAACAAACATCGAGTCGCACGAAATGATAAACAAACAACGGATCGTACGAAAGGATAAACAAACAACGAAACACAGAACGGGTCATGGGAAAGAGCGCGACGGTACATCTAGCGACTTGAAGGAATGAGGAAGTGGTGTGGTCGAATTAGATAATGAAGCAAGTAATGTGAGCATTTAAGAAGATGTAGAGTTTTTGCAGGCATTTAAAGAGGTGAAACGAATGATGAGATAATTTGAGAAGATATAGCGGCTAATGCAAGTACTTGAGAAGGTAAAGTGGGTGGTGTAAGCCCATGAGATGTAGGGATTGGTTTGGGCCTTTGATAAGTTGTAGCGAGTGGTGTGCGCATTTGAGAAGACGTAGTAGGTGGTGTGAGCATCTAAAAAGGCGTAGCGAGTGGTGATAAACTTTGAGATGGTGTAGTGTGTAATGTGCAGTTGTGAAGAATGTAACGACTGGTGGTAGAACGTAAGGCGTAACGTTTGTTGTGAATGTGGAAATGTATAATGAATGGTGCTGGTATGAAAAAGTATAACATGTTTTTAAAGCTTGACGTGAGCGTTAGGACGGTGTAATGTATAGTGTCAGGCGTGAAACGAGTGGTGCGAGTGTGAAAAGGTGTAACGAGTGGTGCAAGAATTCAGTGAAGGAAGAGTGGCAAGAGTTGTGGGGTTGGGAGTGAAAATGCGGAGGGTAGTAGAGGAGTGTGAAATAAAGAGGAGCAAAGGTTGGTATGAGAAGGATGAACTTTGTGAAGGGTGGCTAGACAGATTATGAGGCTGGGATAGACAGTGGAAGGAAGGAAGAGGATTTGGAGAGAAGTGGAAGAGTTAGGAAAAGAATGTGATTGGAGGCTTTAGTGAATGGTTGGATAGTAGTATAAAAGTGTGTTTAGTAGTTTTATAATCTAGCGCGGTTGATTAAAGTAAATGAAAATACAGGAAGAGGTAGGTGGCGGGAGAAGGTTAGTGGATGGGAGTGTAATGGGTAATGAAAGAGTGTGCGGTGAAAGACGGGAGAGTCTTTTCTTAGGGGTGAGGGGAAGTGCAATGGTGAGAGTGGGAGAGGGCGTGGTATGTCGTGGGAGTGTATGACTGTGTGCGTAACTTGGTTTAATGATGTGTGTGTGTGTGTGTGTGTGTGTGTGTGTGTGTGTGTGTGTGTGTGTGTGTGTATGTGTGTGTGTGTGAGTGTGTGACGAGTGGAGAGAATTCTGTAGGGAATTCAGTTTGATGGGTGATGGAAGAGAGTGCGAGGAAATGAGGGATGATGAGAAAGTAAAAGGGAATGAGGGTTGGTGAGAGAGCGGAAGATGGCAGAATAAGGAGGGAGTACGACCTGGTTGAAGGAGAACGCGTTGTGTGAGGAAGAATAATGTAAAAGGTGTGGAGGGCGTTGGAAGAGAGGGTGATGGATGGTACGAAAACAGAAGAGGTTGTAGTAGACACCTTCGAAATGCGCGGAACTCCAGCAAGCTTGCATTTGCAAGAGGGTATGGTGGGTGGTGGGAAAGTGTGAGGTTTGTTGGGTATGAGGCGGGTGTTAGAGGCTGTGGTAAGTGATGGAACAGTGGAAAAGGATACGGTGAATTGTAGAGCACTACGAGGGAGTGTGGTAAGTAATGGGAGAGGATGCTGTGGGTGGTTGAATAATGGAGAACGATGTTTAGATGTTGGGAGAAAGTGGGAGGATGTGGGAAAACATGAGTGAAAATACATAATGCAGGTGAGAGCAACAGGTAATGGAAGAGTGTGGAAGGTTATAATAGGTGGTCGGACGGTAAATGAGTGTGATATAGTTCGATGATGAAGAGAGTATGACACGTGGTGGATGTGGAGCAGGATGTAACGGGAGGTGGGGAGAGTGTGAGAAGAGCTTACATATAGTGGGAGAATGGAAGAACATGTCGTGAGTGGTGGAATTATGGTTGGTAGTGTTTCGGGTAGTTAGGCTGGGAGAGAGAGAGAAGATGGGGTAGTGAGTGGTGAAGGTGAGTGTGAAATTTGGTACGGTATGTGGTGGCAAAGTTCGAGTGGTTTGATGAGTGGCGGCAGAGGGTGTGAAAATGTAACGGCAGTAGGAAAGTGAAGAATGGCATGGCGGGGATTGGATGGAATGTATGAAGGTGCGACGGGTGGAAGGGGAGTGGAAGAGGATGTGACGGATGATGGAAGAGTGGGAAAGGACATGCCGGAGTGAGCAGGGTTGAGATGGGAAAAACACTGGTGGTAGGCTGACAGATTCTTCCTTATAATTAATGACTTCAGTACCGCAATGAGAAGGATGTTGTGTGTGTGATACAACAAGAAATCTTGTCTCCTTGTGAAAGGGATGAGAGAGAGAGAGAGAGAGAGAGAGAGAGAGAGAGAGAGAGAGAGAGAGAGAGAGAGAGAGAGAGAGAGAGAGAGAGAGAGAGACTGCCATTCAGTAAATAAAAAGGACCTCTGACGAGATTTTGCCAAAAGGCAGGACTAGCACTCAGCTAGTTTCTACATGCCTCTACAGTCACTATCTAAGCAACGATTATGGTTTCATCTAGTAATGACTTCAACCACATATTAAGCTTTCTTTTATATGTAACTATTCCATGCATGCTTCCTATTTTTCCTGTTAGCACATTGAGCAGTCGGTAAGATTCCTATTTAGAGCGCCACAGAAATACCCTAAGAATCTGAAGGAAACTCATGTCAAAGGAATCACTAAACAGAAGCATTTTTGACCAGGAGAACGTGACTGGCAGCATTACTTTCTCCCTAAGGTAATAGATAATGCTAGTTTGGCGTGATATGATAATCTAGGAAAATGTGGTCATAAAGAAAAGAAACACATCTAGAAAACAAAAGAGCCTATCAGCTTCTCCTAGGAACCTATGTATCTTGTATTTTTATACTTCAGAAACAATATACAGTTCTAAGCTGAATGCATGCAATTGCTGGGATATTTGTTCGCCGACTTTGCTCTTGTGTTCGCGGTACGGCAGAAGGGGAATGACGACAGTGCCTTCCTCTCGTAGTATTGAATAGCAGATCTTGTCCCTCACACTTAAACTGATCAGCATAGCCCGTCTATCACATTTCTTGGGGAAAAAGAGTTACAAATCATATTCCTCTCCTTTAAATCACATCTACCAAGTATATTGAGTTCATATATATGCATTTCATCCAAAACCATGGGCTATCTTTTTGTGGTGCCCCTAAACTGAACTTTATTGAATAACATTTCTATTTTACCTATAGGGCTCTCGTATGAGCCCTATTGTTCTTTATCCCTTCAATCTGTTGTCATGTATAGATCACCATTTATCTTCCTCTTCGTCTTTCTTCGCTGTAAAGTTCGAGTTCTTTCAGCCATTCACGGCAGCGTACGTGTTCTGACCTCTCGATTTCCTGAAGTCTCTCAAACTTGATTTTTCTACTGTTTGGCTGGTAGGCCATATAGTGGAGAAGTAATCCCTTTGTTTTCCATTTTCTGCTCTCTGAATACTAGATTATTTTATGATAACTCCGGGATGTTAGAGGTTTGTTTCACGTTCTACTGCAGAAAAAACTACATTCATGTAGAGGAATTTCTAGCTCCAAAAGAGTTCATCATATACCTATTCCTGCGTGAAGGATAGCCTAGGAGACGCAGGAACCCCTCCCCATAAAAGGGATCCAAAAGTTACATAAGGATAACAGTTCATCGCCTATAAGTACCAGGTTTACTTGCCCCTACTGGAACGAAATAAACGTTTAATACGTGTCACACACTGAGCCTTACATAATCTGTATGTGAGAAGGATTGACCAAAAATCTTACCCGACAAACAAAACCTCTCGCAAAATCCATCACGGTTGCCGGGCCACGTCTTACATCAGACTGTCTGAAGGAGACTTGAAGGATGAACGAAATGAATATTCTCTACATTTCCAAGCTGTGATAAAGAAGAAATAATTCCATTACTCTCGTAGATCCACTAAATATTTAATCGCAAGCCTGAGGCGAGGCCATGTTTGACAAGCCAGGGTAAACACTTCGTATGTCTTAAAGATTACGGTAAGAAACGTAGGGAGGAGCTATGTCCACAGGTTCACCATGCCGTCTTAGCAGTTTGTGACGTCTGAGTAGGATCCGCTTCCTCGAACACTCTCTGCAGGTATCTAACATGCTTCCTTATCAAGTCTTTGAGCAGACTTGCTGAAACGGAGATTCATCTAAAATTCTTTAATAAGTTACCTTCGTACGTCTGACATAAACCTTGTTACCGTCAACGATCTGAGACAGCCTCAGTCTCCCTCCGCTACATGCAGACTTGCTCAGCTAGTCTAAGGAGACTAAAAAGGCTTTCAAGACCTCTTTTGTAAATCATTAGGATAAAAGGATGATTCAACTAAATACGTGCCAACGTTCATCGCGTTGCTAAATACAGAATTCAGAAGGAAAGCTGTAGTTTGTTAATAAATGACGAGGTATTCGAAGTTAAAGTCATATTCCCATTTGTACATTAATACTTTCTACTTTAACAAGGAAAACGAAAAAAACGGTGACAAGCTAACTTTCAAATTGGTATATTTTCCTATCAAGCGGAACTGATAAAAAGAGTAATACTACAGAAATCAGGTTCGGTAAAATGCTATCTGCTGGCTGTGTGAGCCTGATGGGAAAAGACCGGTGTAGACCTCATAGCTCCCCAACGTGAGACGAAGGGTATTCGAGCACATAGTATTCGAATAGTCATTTCCCTATTAGTGGCGATCATAGCCTAGCGGTAGCGCTCCCGCCTGTTGCACAGGGGTCACGGGTTCGATCCTGGCTGTCGGAGGTTTGTGTGTTCTATGAAGGTGCGCATTTATATGCACTTTGTTCGTATTCATATACCCCGCGTTTGTACAGTTAGGTTCGGTAAAATGCTATCTGCTGGCTGTGTGAGCCTGATGGGAAAAGACCGGTGTAGACCTCATAGCTCCCCAACGTGAGACGAAGGGTATTCGAGCACATAGTATTCGAATAGTCATTTCCCTATTAGTGGCGATCATAGCCTAGCGGTAGCGCTCCCGCCTGTTGCACAGGGGTCACGGGTTCGATCCTGGCTGTCGGAGGTTTGTGTGTTCTATGAAGGTGCGCATTTATATGCACTTTGTTCGTATTCATATACCCCGCGTTTGTACAGTTAGGTTCGGTAAAATGCTATCTGCTGGCTGTGTGAGCCTGATGGGAAAAGACCGGTGTAGACCCTCATTGCTCCCCAACGTGAGACGAAGGGTATTCGAGCACATAGTATTCGAATAGTCATTTCCCTATTAGTGGCGATCATAGCCTAGCGGTAGCGCTCCCGCCTGTTGCACAGGGGTCACGGGTTCGATCCTGGCTGTCGGAGGTTTGTGTGTTCTATGAAGGTGCGCATTTATATGCACTTTGTTCGTATTCATATACCCCGCGTTTGTACAGTTAGGTTCGGTAAAATGCTATCTGCTGGCTGTGTGAGCCTGATGGGAAAAGACCGGTGTAGACCTCATAGCTCCCCAACGTGAGACGAAGGGTATTCGAGCACATAGTATTCGAATAGTCATTTCCCTATTAGTGGCGATCATAGCCTAGCGGTAGCGCTCCCGCCTGTTGCACAGGGGTCACGGGTTCGATCCTGGCTGTCGGAGGTTTGTGTGTTCTATGAAGGTGCGCATTTATATGCACTTTGTTCGTATTCATATACCCCGCGTTTGTACAGTTAGGTTCGGTAAAATGCTATCTGCTGGCTGTGTGAGCCTGATGGGAAAAGACCGGTGTAGACCTCATAGCTCCCCAACGTGAGACGAAGGGTATTCGAGCACATAGTATTCGAATAGTCATTTCCCTATTAGTGGCGATCATAGCCTAGCGGTAGCGCTCCCGCCTGTTGCACAGGGGTCACGGGTTCGATCCTGGCTGTCGGAGGTTTGTGTGTTCTATGAAGGTGCGCATTTATATGCACTTTGTTCGTATTCATAACCCCGGTTTGTACAGTTAGGTTCGGTAAAATGCTATCTGCTGGCTGTGTGAGCCTGATGGGAAAAGACCGGTGTAGACCGCATTGCCCCCAACGTGAGACGAAGGGTATTCGAGTACATAGTATTGGAATTGTCATTTCATTATTAGGGGCGATCATAGCCTAGCGGTAGCGCTCCCGCCTGTTGCACAGGGGTCACGGGTTCGATCCTGGCTGTCGGAGGTTTGTGTGTTCTATGAAGGTGCGCATTTATATGCACTTTGTTCGTATTCATATTCCTCCGCGTTGTACAGTTAGGTTCGGTAAAATGCTATCTGCTGGCTGTGTGAGCCTGATGGGAAAAGACCGGTGTAGACCTCATTGCTCCCCAACGTGAGACGAAGGGTATTCGAGCACATAGTATTCGAATAGTCATTTCCCTATTAGTGGCGATCATAGCCTAGCGGTAGCGCTCCCACCTGTTGCTCAGGGGTCCCGGGTTCGATCCTGGCTGTTGCAGGTTTGTATGATATATTCTTTCTTTTCTTTTAAACTATTCGCCATTTCCCGCATTAGCGAGGTAGCGTTAAGAACAGAGGACTGGGCCTTTTTTGGAATATCCTCACCTGGCCCCCTCTGTTCCTTCTTTTGGAAAATTAAAAAAAAAAAAAAACGAGAGGAGAGGATTTCCAGCCCCCTGCTCCCTCCCCTTTTAGTCGCCTTCTACGACACGCAGGGAATACGTGGGAAGTATTCTTAATCCCCTATCCTCAGAGATTGATATATATATATATATATATATATATATATATATATATATATATATATATATATATATATATATATATATATATATATATATATATATATATATCATACTTAGTCGCTGTCTCCTGCGTTAGCGAGGTAGCGCAAGGAAGCAGACGAAAGAATGGCCCAACCCATCCATATACACATGTATATACATACACGATCACACACGCACGTATACATACCTATACATTTCAGCGTATACATACATATACATAAACAGACATACCCATATATAGACATGTACATATTCATAATTGCTGCCTTTATTAATTTCCGTCGCCACCCCGCTACACATGAAATAGCATCCCTCCTCCCCCCGCAAGGTAGCGCTAGGAAAAGACAAAAAGCCACATTCGTTCACACTCAGTCTCTAGCTGTCATGTAATAATGCACCGAAACCACAGCTTCCTTTCCACATCCAGGCCCCACAAAACTTTCCATGGTTTACCCTAAACGCCTCACATGCTCCAGTTCAATCCATTGATAGCACGTCGACCCTGGTATACTACATCGTTCATATTCACTCTATTCCTTGCACGCCTTTCACCCTCCTCTATGTTCAGGTCCCGATCGCTCAAAATCTTTTTCACTCCATCTTTCCACCTCCAATTTGGTCTCCCATTTCTCCTCGTTCCCTCCACTTCTGACACATATATGTTCTTTGTCAATATTTCCTCACTCATTCTCTCCATGTGACCAAACCATATCAATACACCCTCTTCTGCTCTCTCAACCACACTTTTTTTTATCACCACACATCTCTCTTACTCTTTCATTACTTACTCGATCAAACCACCTCACACTATATATTGTCCTCTAACATCTTATTTCCGACACATCCACCCTCCTCCGCACAACCCCATCTATAGCTAATGCCTCGCAACCATAAGACATTGTTGGAACCACTATTCCTTCAAACATACCCATTTTTGCTCTCCCAGATAACGATCTCGTCTTCCACACATACTTCAACGCTCCCATATACATACACTTACTGATACGTATCACCATATAAATACATATATATACACATACACAGACATATACATATATTCACATGTGCATATTCATACTTACTTGCCTTCATCCATTATTATCTCTGCCCCGCCACACAGGAAATAATGTTACTGTAATCTCATTTTACATGTCCGGGCGGACTGTGTAAGGTTTCTCCAAGGGCTGTCGCTGCATTTTAATATATGTCCATGAAATCATCTTCAGGAGCTCGTGGAGAGGCCAACGGGGCAGATGGAAGTGATTAGGTAACCGAGTGAAGCTGGGTGAGTCGTACCTCTGGGCGGACGAGCATGTGACACCACATGCTCATTGGTTACTGCGTGGCGCAAGAGCATGTAATTATAGTCTTACTCTCTGTTTAGATTGTTGATATTAGGCTATTGCCCAAGTTCTGCCCATTTTGAGTCCTGTTCCGGTTGCAACATGAGATTACATTCCTTCTGGCTGTAACACAACACTGGGGGACACCTTGTTGCTCATCTCTAGTATGTTTGATTATGATGGAAGACCGTGGGTGTAGAGGTTGGTTATGTGGGTTATATGGCATTCGAAGATATACTTGGAGAGCATAAGGTATCTGGTATACACGGAAATGGTGAACAGCTTTTCGAGTTAGACGCTAAAAAGAAATTGGTGATAGGGAACGCTTTGTTAAAAAGAAAATGAGCACATAATTATACGTGAATGAGTGACGCTGGGAACCAAAGAGCATTATTAGATTATGGTCTAATTACCAGGCATGCAAAAGATGGAATGTTGAACGCGAATATGTTGAGAAAGGCAACTGATAGGATGTAAGATCACTTTTTGGTGAAGGCGAATGTGAAACTTTCTTGTGGTTTTCGAAAGAGGTCGCGAACTAAGATGAAGGCGATGACAGTGATAAAGTCTGGCAAGGAGGCTTAAGTGGGAGGTACCAAAGTAGAGTCGTCGAAGTGTCATAAAGTGAGACTAAATCAAACTAGTGGTGTGCGAGACGAATGGAAGGTATTTAGGGAAACATTGCTTGCGTGATAAGGTAAAGTATATGGTGTGGAAGGTGTGATTTCGGAGTCTGAGAAATGGGAATCAGTGGTGAGATGGGGAGGTTGAGCTGCCGGTGAGAGACAAAAGAGGCGTGTAGATGGTACGTGTAAGGAAGGAATGTGGGTGATTGTGAGATGTACGAAAGAAAGCAGCAGAAAATCAAGAAGAAAAACTGACAAATGAGAGATGGAAAGTGAGTGTATTTGGAAACTTCTCGAAGAATAAGAAAATGTTTTGAAAGTGAATAGTGTAAGGTGAACAAGATGATATATCAATAAGGAAAGATAATGGGAAATGGCGAGAAGCAAAAAAAAAAAAAAAGCGGAAATATATAGGGGATAGGGGAGAAAGAACACTTCCCACGTATTCCCTGAGTGATGTAGAAGGCGACTAAAAGGGGAGGGAGTGGGTGGCTGGAAATCCTTCTCCTCCCATTTTTACTTTTCCAGAAGAAGGAACAGAGAAGGGGGCCAAGTGACGATATTCCCTCCAAGGCTCAGTCCTCTGTTCTTAACGCTAACGTGGGAAATGGCGAATATGTATGTATATATATATATATATATATATATATATATATATATATATATCATTATTTTTTTATTATACTTTGTCGCTGTCTCCCGCGTTTGCGAGGTAGCGCAAGGAAACAGACGAAAGAAATGGCCCAACCCACCCCCATACACATGTATATACATACGTCCACACACGCAAATATACACACCTACACAGCTTTCCATGGTTTACCCTAGACGCTTCACATGCCTTGATTCAATCCACTGACAGCACGTCAACCCCGGTATACCACATCGCTCCAATTCACTCTATTCCTTGCCCTCCTTTCACCCTCCTGCATGTTCAGGCCCCGATCACACAAAATCTTTTTCACTCCATCTTTCCACCTTCAATTTGGTCTCCCTCTTCTCCTAGTTCCCTCCACCTCCGACACATATATCCTCTTGGTCAATCTTTCCTCACTCATTCTCTCCATGTGCCCAAACCACTTCAAAACACCCTCTTCTGCTCTCTCAACCACGCTCTTTTTATTTCCACACATCTCTCTTACCCTTACGTTACTCACTCGATCAAACCACCTCACACCACACATTGTCCTCAAACATCTCATTTCCAGCACATCCATCCTCCTGCGCACTACTCTATCCATAGCCCACGCCTCGCAACCATACAACATTGTTGGAACCACTATTCCTTCAAACATACCCATTTTTGCTTTCCGAGATAATGTTCTCGACTTCCACACATTCTTCAAGGCCCCCAGAATTTTCGCCCCCTCCCCCACCCTATGATCCACTTCCGCTTCCATGGTTCCATCCGCTGCCAGATCCACTCCCAGATATCTAAAACACTTCACTTCCTCCAGTTTTTCTCCATTCAAACTCACCTCCCAATTGACTTGACCCTCAACCCTACTGTACCTAATAACCTTGCTCTTATTCACATTTACTCTTAACTTTCTTCTTCCACACACTTTACCAAACTCAGTCACCAGCTTCTGCAGTTTCTCACATGAATCAGCCACCAGCGCTGCATCATCAGCGAACAACAACTGACTCACTTCCCAAGCTCTCTCATCCCCAACAGACTTCATACTTCATATATATATATATCCCTGGGGATAGGGGAGAAAGAATACTTCCCACGTATTCCCTGCGTGTCGTAGAAGGCGACTAAAAGGGGAGGGAGCGGGGGGCTGGAAATCCTCCCCTCTGGTTTTTTTTTTTCTTTTAATTTTCCAAAAGAAGGAACAGAGAAGGGGGCCAGGTGAGGATATTCCCTCAAAGGCCCAGTCCTCTGTTCTTAACGCTACCTTGCTAATGCGGGAAATGGCGAATAGTTTGAAAGAAAGAAAAGATATATATATATATTTATATATATATATATATATATATATATATATATATATATATATATATATATATATATATATATATATATATATATGTATACTTTGTTTCCATGATTTTTGTTGATATTTCCCATTATCTTCCTTTATTGATATATTCTTTTGTTCACCTTACACTATTCCCTTCCTTCCAAAACATTTTCTGATTCATCAAGAAGTTTCCAAATGCACTCAACGTTCCACGTCTCATTTGCCAGTTTTTCCTTTCGATCTTCTGCTGCTTTCTTACGCACGTCTTCCAGTCAATCTCACTCCTTCAATGTTCTTAACCTTTTGCTTGATGTGGGAAATTCTGGCACGGGGGTAGACGTGGACCGTTCTCTTAGCCTAACCAACGCGACGCCTATGATCACAGAACAGTTCTGCGCTGTCTTCTTGCACGTCGCTCAGAACTGCAAATCGATTGCTCGTGGGTATGTCCGACGGGTGATGTGGGTGGGGGATGTGATCCCATGGGGAAGGAGGAGGGGGTCGGCTGAGTGGATGGTTGAGATGTGACGTAGACTTAGAGTGAGGACCATAGTGGAGGGCCGGGACTTGGAGTTTCGGTGAGGGTGAGAAGAGGTAGTAAGACCGGGTGTGTGTGGCTGAGGAGCAGGGTGAACATGATGAGTTTAGGAGGGGCCGTAGGGGCACTGCCTGCAGATCACCGGGGGAGGGTTGGGGAGAGTATTGGGCATTGGACGGGTAAGGAACAGAGCGTTGTGTGGGGGAGGGTGTAAACGAGGGAAGGGAGGACCAGGATGGGGGGAAGTAGGCCTTGGGTGTGGGGTTGGGGGGTTGGGGGTGAGGAAGGAGGCGCTGGGGATGGGGTTGGGGGGATGAAGGTTAGGTCAGAGAGCGCCATTTTCTGACTCTGCATCTCTTCCCTCTATATCAACTTTCCCGAAGTTAAGGCTTTGAGTTCTGCCTTAATTTCACTTACATTACAATGTCTAAACTTCTTCCCCAGGTTGCTTAAGGTTGCCCAGACCTTCTCCCCAGGTTACTTACTACAGGTTGCCCAGAACAAACCATCTTTGTTCCCTCCGTCTGTTCACGTTGTCATAAAATTCTTAGTAAAACCTCGACCATGGGTAGCGAGTACCTGGTGCTATTGTAATAAGAAGATAAATCACACAAACGTATACTGAAATGTCAATGAATATAATTAAAGTGAATGAACACTTGACGTAGGAGAAGCACTTATCGATGAATCAATGGTAATGTACTGTAATCTTGGAGGCGTGTCGTCTGGGCTGTGACCTCGTATGACTTGACAGTTGGGCACAGAGCGACACGTTCTGCCTCTATGAGCTCCAGAGAGAGAGAGAGAGAGAGAGAGAGAGGTGCCAAATTTTCGCAAGCACATGTATTTAGTGATGGGCACACTGAAAGGGAAGTGTATAATACATATTATAATCATACACTGATACGTCAATCATTTTGTAACTGGAAAGTTTTGATTCTTTATCAGGTTATCGCCCCTCACCGCCCCATCCATAAGCAAAATGAACAACC
>NC_092292.1:8714447-8741947 GCF_036320965.1 Panulirus ornatus | reverse complement strand
TTATGCTCTTGGCCAAGAGGTTTAGTCTTATAGAGTCATTTCTCGACCCTTAACATTACCCTGCGACTTGTAAGGTTTAGCCACTCAGATTTTCGTCCTCTTCAGGTCCTCATCCCAAATATCTCCTCTTGTCAAATCTACCTCCCATATATCCTCTCTGACACATTCAATTGTTTCTCTTCCTCTACTGCCTCCAACCTTCCATAAACTCTCTCCCCCACATTACTCACTAACCACTTTTTCTCTCTTCCCCCTTCATCCCAGCTCTAACCTCAGTGAAGGTTCTTGGCTTTTCTGTACTATTTCTTACCTTTAGCAGATTTTCTGACGTGATTCCCTTTACTTCACCTAAAATTGTTCATCATCAGTTTTAACGCTGTCATACCTATCCTTCGCTGCATTTCACTCACATTATATAATCCAAGTTTATGCCCAGTGTTAGTATTACAAAGAGGATTAGTAACATCTTCTAAGATATCCAATTTTACAAGTAATAATAATCTTTCTATATATATATATATATATATATATATATATATATATATATATATATATATATATATATATATATATATATATGTATTTATTTATTTATTTTGCCTTGTCGCTGTCTCCCGCGTTAGCGAGGTAGCGCAAGGAAACAGACGAAAGTATGGCCAACCCGCCCATATACACATGTATATATAGACACGTCCACACACGCAAATATGCCTACCTATACATCTCAATGTACACACATATATATATACACACACAAACATATACATATATACACATGTACATAATTCATACTGTCTGCCTTTATTTGTTACCATCGCCACCTCGCCACACATGGAATAACAAACCCCTCCCCCCTCATGTGTGCGAGGTAGCGCTAGGAAAAGACACCAAAGGCCCTATTCGTTCACACTCAGTCTCTAGCTGTCATGTAATGATGCACCGAAACCACAGCTCCCTTTCCACATCCAGGCCCCACACACTTTCCATGGTTTACCCCAGACGCTTCACATGCCCTGGTTCAATCCATTGACAGCACGTCGACCCCGGTATACCACATCGTTCCAATTTACTCTATTCCTTGCACGCCTTTCACCCTCCTGCATGTTCAGGCCCCGATCACTCAAAATCTTTTTCACTACATCTTTCCACCTCCAATTTGGTCTCCCACTTCTCCTCGTTCCCTCCACCTCTAACACATATATCCTCTTTGTCAATCTTTCCTCACTCATTCTCTCCATGTGACCAAACCATTTCAAAACACCCTCTTCTGCTCTCTCAACCACACTCTTTATATTTCCACACATCTCTCTTACCCTTACATCACTTACTCGATCAAACCACCTCACACCACATATTGTCCTCAAACATTTCATTTCCAGCACATCCACCCTCATCCGCACAACTCTATCCATAGCCCACGCCTCGCAACCATACAACATTGTAGGAACAACTATTCCTTCAAACATACCCATTTTTGCTTTCCGAGATAATGTTCTCGACTTCCAAACATTCTTCAAGGCTCCCAGAATTTTCGCCCCCTCCCCTATCCTATGATTCACTTCCGCTTCCATGGTTCCATCCGCTGCCAGATCCACTCCCAGATATCTAAAACATTTTACTTCCTCCAGTTTTTCTCCATTCAAACTTACCTCCTAATTGACTTGACCCTCAACCCTACTGTACCTGATAACCTTGCTCTTATTCACATTTACTCTTAACTTTCTTCTTTCACACACTTTACCAAACTCAGTCACCAGCTTCTGCAGTTTCTTACATGAATCAGCCACCAGCGATGTATCATCAGCGAACAACTGACTCACTTCCCAAGCTCTCTCATCCACAACAGACTGCATACTTGCCCCTCTTTCCAAAATTCTTGCATTCACCTCCCTAACAACCCCAACCATAAACAAATTAAACAACCATGGAGACATCACACACCCCCGCCGCAAACCTACATTCACTGAGAACCAATCACTTTCCTCTCTTCCTACCCGTACACATGCCTTACATCCTCGATAAAAACTTTTCACTACTTCTAACAACTTGCCTCCCACACCATATATTCTTAAAACCTTCCACAGAGCATCTCTATCAACTCTATCATATGCCTTCTCCAAATCCATAAATGCTACATACAAATCCATTTGTTTTTCTAAGTATTTCTCACAAACATTCTTCAGAGCAAACACCTGATCCACACATCCTCTACCACTTCTGAAACCACACTGCTCTTCCCCAGTCTGATGCTCTGTACATGCCTTCCCTCTCAATCAATACCCTCCCATATAATTTAGCAGGAATGCTCAACATACTTATACCTCTGTAATTTGAGCACTCACTCTTATCCCCTTTGCCTTTGTACAATGGCACTATGCAAGCATTCCGCCAATCCTCAGGCACCTCACCATGAATCATGCATACATTAGATAACCTTACTAACCAGTCAGCAATACAGTCACCCCCTTTTTTAATAAATTCCTCTGGAATACCATCCAAACCTGCTGCCTTGCCGGCTTTCATCTTCCGTAAAGCTTTTACTACCTCTTCTCTACTTACCAAATCATTTTCCCTAACCCTCTCACTTTACACACCACCTCGACCAAAACACCCTATATTTGCCACTCTATCATCAAACACATTCAACAAACCTTCAGAATACTCACTCCATCTCCTTCTCACATCACCACTACTTGTTATCACCTCCCCATTAGCCCCCTTCACTGAAGTTCCCATTTGCTTCCTTGTCTTACGCACTTTATTTACCTCCTTCCAAAACATCTTTCTATTCTCCCTGAAATCTAATGATACTCTCTCACCCCAACTCTCATTTGCCCTCTTTTTCACCTCTTGCACCTTTCTCTTGACCTCCTGCCTCTCTCTTTTATACCTCTCCCACTCATTTGCATTTTTTCCCTGCAAAAATTGTCCAAATGCCTCTCTCTTCTTTTTCACTAATTATCTTACTTCTTCATCCCACCACTCACTACCTTTTCTAATCAACCCACCTCCCACGCTTCTCATGCCACAAGCATCTTTTGCGCAAGCCATCACTGCTTCCCTAAATACATCCCATTCCTCCCCCACTCCCCTTACCTCCTTTGTTCTCACCTTTTTCCATTCTGTACTCAGTCTCTCCTGGTACTTCCTCACACAAGTCTCCTTCTCAAGCTCACTTACTCTCACCACTCTCTTCACCCCAACATTCTCTCTTCTTTTCTGAAAACCCCCACAAATCTTCACCTTCGCCTCCAAAAGATAATGATCAGATATCCCTCCAGTTGCACCTCTCAATACATTAACATCCAAAAGTCTCTCTCTCGTGCGTCATCAATTAACACAAAATCCAATAACGCTCTCTGGCCATCTCTCCTACTTACATACGTATACTTATGCATATCTCGCTTTTTAAACCAGGTATTCCCAATCACCAGTCCTTTTTCAGCACATAAATCTACAAGCTCTTCACCATTTCCATTTACAACACTGAACACTCCATGTATACCAATTATTCCCTCAACTGCCACATTACTCACCTTTGCATTCAAATCACCCATCACAATAACCCGGTCTTGTGCATCAAAACCACTAACACACTCATTCAGCTGCTCCCAAAACACTTGCCTTTAATGATCTTTCTTCTCATGCCCAGGTGCATATGCACCAATAATCACCCATCTCTCTCCATCAGCTTTCAGTTTTACCAATATCAATCAAGAATTTACTTTCTTACACTCTATCACATACTCCCACAACTCCTGATTCATGAGTAGTGCTACTCCTTTTGTCCTCTCACTAACCCCTGACTTTACTCCCAAGACATTCCGAAACCACTCTTCCCCTTTACCCTTTAGCTTCGTTTCACTCAGAGCCAAAACATTCAGGTTCCTTTCCTCAAACATACTACCTATCTCTCCTTTTTTCTCATCTTGGTTACATCCACACACATTTAGACACCCCAATCTGAGCCTTCGAGGAGGATGAGCACTCCTCGCGTGACTCCTTCTTCTGTTTCCCCTTTTAGAAAGTTAAAATACAAGGAGGGGAGGGTTTCTGGCCCCCCGTTCCCGTCCCCTTTAGTCGCCTTATACGACACGTGAGGAATGCATGGGAAGTATTCTTTCTCCCCTATCCCCAGGGATAAAATATATATACCATATATATATATATATATATATATATATATATATATATATATATATATATATATATATATATATATATATATATATATATATATATATATATATACATATATATACATATATATATATATATATATGTATATATATATATATATATATATATATATATATATATATATATATATATATATATATATATATATATATATATACATATATATATATATATATATGTATATATATATATATATATATATATATATATATATATATATATATATATATATATATATATATATATATATATATATATATATATATATATATATATATATATATATATATATATATATATATATATATATATATATATATATATATATATATATATATATATATATGGTACTCGAATCTTCACTTCATGTATTCCATTCTGGTTTCATGTTCTCCCTACACTCACAACAACCAAGAAAGTTCCTTTCTCTCACCGCAACACTCGAGTCTTGATGATTGGTTCTTCTGTCCTAATCTTTACCCTCTGTGTTCCTCACCTTTATTACTGTTTTTACCTGCATTTACTCTCACTCATAGACGGAAGTATATGGAATACATTTCTTTGACAAAGGTTTCAATCACGGACATACTGTGGTATCATCACTGTTAAGCTTGTTTCAGATGACAGTTTCTGTTGTTTGGTTAGACTTCATTCCATTTTAATTTCCTGAAAGCGATATAGGTTTCAAAACCCACAATTCATATTGAATTTCTGCAGCATACATCCCGCTATGCTGCATATACACGAAACAAATATTTGACTCTCAGTACTGTTAGCGAGTTGTGATAGCGGGATCATAGAGCGTACGCTAACTCCTTTTGATAATTCTTTCTGGGCTGAAGCAAGAATGGAGAGTATGGTGGCTGTGAGCGGTGATCTGGTGTCCCACAAGCCAGGATGTCAGACTGGCGAATATTATATTCTTCTGATTCAGCCGTGTCTCTGTCTGACGGGCGGCAAGAAATACAATTTACTACAATGACAGACGTTTGTAGATAAAGGAAGATTATATTGAAATATTCTTCAAATGCTGATCTTCTCTAATTTAACGTAAAACTTACGATCTTAGATAAGAAGCTTCCTCATATGTTTCTCGATGTTAGATGTATATTTTTGGGCTGAGTGTAACAAAGTTCAATTTTCCGTAGAACAGATGATAAGCCACAATATTCAACAAGTATTCTGTTATTTCTCGATTATTTTCTTCACAGTTTATATTCTCTAGATATCCGCTTCAATCTCTTACCAAATTGCCATGGTGAAGCATTATAGAAAGTATCTAAAAACCAAAATCGTAAGGCTTAAAGTGGATGAAGTTTAGATATCCCAGTTTCATTAGCTCTGTACCATTATGTTGCCTGAGGCTGGAGAAAGTAGAAACTCAACAACTTGAACTCTCCAGAAACACGTGATCATCACAAGCTTTCACGAGTGAGATTCGTAGGTAAAAGACATTTGGAAATATAAAAACCGTATATTCGTAAATGTGTGCGTGATGCTTTAATGAGACTGTACAGCTCGGCAGTGAGGTTAGTGGTTAACGGAGAAGAGCGAACCAAGAGACACAGGCTTGAGAAATGTGTCCTGTAAGGAAGATGGTGTTAGGGAAGGTGAAAAATGTTCTGTGTGAGGCGTCATTCTCTCGATGATGTGGTCATTGTTTTAACCCGTTCAGGATGATCTGTCGGACGCCCTGATGATTTCTAAATTACCATCACCTTTGTATGTTCCTTCTTAACATTGTGACTCGTTTATATTATCTCTAACTCGTTTTCTACGTTTTTGCTTTCCTTTCATCCGCTATTTCAGCGACGCTCAGAGTTCTAAGTTTCCATTTCATATGAATCATATCTTTTAGTTAATATCTATGAAGACGACCTGTATATTTCCCCGCCTTTACCCCAGTCGTCTAACCACTTGCACATTGCTCTTGCGCTGTGAACCATCTCCTCGTCTTTAGTGCAATACACAGCTCCTACCGTCAGCTGTGTCGTCTGCTTCATTCCTCCTGCCACGGATACGCCAGGCAGTTGACTCGTACCAGGGGTAGAATATGGGTGGTCACTAGAAATGCATGAGGTGACACCACTTTTGTCAGAATATAAACAGCGTCGATTGCATTTTGTTTGTGGTGCATTAACCACAGTTTGGCCGTGCAGGTGACAAGTGTGGCGGGAGTGAGGGCCTGCGAGCTGTCACCCGACTCCACTGGTGTTGCTGTGTTCGGCGTCATTAGTCGGTGCAGCTGGACGCAGATAATGACGCACTATGCTAAACACGTTCGCACTAAAACGATATGTAATTGCTAACAGCGTAGCGACAATGGACGCAATACTCGCGTCATAACAGCAATAACATCAAAACTCCGCAAATGGCAGTCAGGAATTCAGTTCAAAGTATAATTAACAGTGACGCCTCATACATAAAATCCATCCCTCCCCTCCCTCCTCCTGCCTGCCTGCCCTTCCCTCCCCGCGCCTCTCCTCCCACCGCCACCACCATCCCTCCCACACTGTCACATCACAAATAAAACACCACAGGAAAAATGAACCCCCGCTGCCGAAACCCGACTCGGCTGGTAATGTTGGCTGGTGGGCTGGTCCAGGCCACAAGGGCGCATCCCACACCGACACACAAGATTCAATTTCAGCACCAACTTCGACACTTCCCCGGCGCTTTGTACACCGATTATGTAAATTACTATGAAAATTAGATCTCGACGGAAAATTGAATCACTGCCTCAATTTGGCCTGAGGACAAGAAACAAAGTTGAGGTTCCAACATTACGGTTACTGTTTAAGAGGTGAGCGGTGGACTGAGGCAGTGACAAGCTGGGGAGGCAGCACTGGAGGGAAACTGCCACTTGCTGCGCCGAGGAACACCGGAATGAAATTGTAATGTGCTGGTGAGAGGAAAAGAGGAATGGAACGGTAAAGTGAAATATAGTGGGCCCGTGAGGGAGGTGAAGGGAAGATATACTGACTGTATGGAGAGGAACAGTGGAAAGAAATTACGATCCGCTGTTGAGGGGAATTTGGGATTGAAACTGTAACGAAGCGGTAATTGTTGTAGGGAACGTGGTTATGAAATTGTGGCGTGTTGGAGCGGGAGGTGGTGGAAGAGGAGGAGGAACAGGGCCAAGAGCAGGGTAGAGCTGGTGTTGGAGACAGTCTGAGCCAGAGCGGGAGCAAGGATAGAGTAATTGTTGGAAATGGGCTGAGCTAGAGCGTGAGCAGGGATAGAGCTGTTTTGGATATGGGCTGAGCTAGAGCTGGAGGGCGGGTTGGGGAAGAGAGAGAGAGAGAGAGAGAGAGAGAGAGAGAGAGAGAGCGGGGGTGACTGAACAGAGGCGAGAGTGAAAGTGTATTGGCAGGAGGTGAATGGGCTTTTTCAGTGGAAGGAGAACGGATATCAACAGAAGTTGAACCTGACAGACAGACAGAAGCTTAGACAAGGTAGTTCAAGTGTGTGAGTAGATGGGGACTGGTGCAACGAGGGCAGGAGAGAGGCAAAGCTTGAAAGTGAAAAGGAATTCACAGTTCGACTGGGAGGAGATAGGCGAAGCTACTAGTGTCGGTGTTCTGCCTAGATGGAGTATAGGCGTAAAATTACTCGAAACACGATAAATATTAAGAGCAGACCCCAACAAACACAGTGCCTTAAGTACTGTAAGATGAATATCCGTATTGCAAGATGCAAATAAGGTTTGCTATCGTGAATTGTCTCCCCTCTGCTGCTGACGAGAGTGGGGTTTCCGGCGTGTCTGTTGCTGACATCGGTGGAGTAATGCCTCTCTTCTTGATGAAGGAACTATTAAGGCCTCCGCTGCAACCCTCACGCCGCTCTGACCTCCAGCTGTGGGCTGAGGATTTTGTTGTTGGAGACGCGAAGACGTTTCGTTGTGTCTTTTCTATTGTTATGATGAAATTGTTTCTCACTTCTGAAAATAATGAATAAGTATTGAGGTACTTGGCGATGGGAGTAGAATGACGTCGCGATGGGGAGAATGACGTCGCAATGGGGAGAATGACGTCGCAATGGGGACATCTTGATGTGACGAAGTTGCGTTGATGACGTTCACGTCTGATAGTGATGGCCTCTTTTGGCAACGGAAGCATTAAGACTGGTGAGTCAGTGTGATGATGGGCTCGGCTGGTAATGGTAAGGCGAGAATGGTTGATTAATGTTGCTGAGTCTGATGTGGGAACTCTTACGGGTAATAGTGAGGGGACGACTTGTCGTCGATAGTGAGATGACTATTGCCTCTCATAATGTGATAACTGGTCTCCCCCTGATAATGATGATGATGACCTGCTTCGTACGGTGACATGATCACTGTTGCTAATGAAAGTGATATAATTGTTGATGGTGAGGTTGACGTGGTGACCTGATTCTGATGGTGATGTGATTGTATTTACTTCTGATGGTGACATCGTAGGTGTTCATGTTGATGGTGATATGATGGTTGTTATTGCTGATGGTGACATGATGGCTTTAACTGTTGATGGTGACATGATGGCTTTAACTGTTGATGGTGACATGATGGCTTTAACTGTTGATGGTGACATGATGACTTTAACTGTTGATGGTGACATGATGGCTTTAACTGTTGATGGTGACATGATGGCTTTAACTGTTGATGGTGATATGATGGCTTTAACTGTTGATGGTGACATGATGGCTTTAACTGTTGATGGTGACATGATGGCTTTAACTGTTGATGGTGACATGATGGCTTTAACTGTTGATGGTGACAGAGTAGCTGCTACTGTTGATTGTGATATGGTGGCTGTTGCTGTTGATAATGGTGACCTAATGGCTATACAATTAATGGTAATGTAATGGCAGTACTGTTAATGGTGAGATGGTGCCTGTTACCGTCGATGATAATCTAGTGACTATACTGCTGACTATACAGTTAACAGTTGTTTGCTACTGTTGATGGTGACATGACGGTTTTTACTGTTGATAGTGACGTGATGATTATTGCCGTTGTAGGAGACTTGATTACTGGTAGATGTCATCAAAGACGGCATGACAGCTGTTACTATTGATGACGACATGGTAGCTGTTACCTTTTATGGTGACATGATGATGGTTACTTCTGATGGTGATATGGTAACTTTCAATCAGTGATGGTAACTTATCCTCTCTTTTGACCTCATGGTAACATAATTCTAGCTGATAATGTCGATAAGACTCGTATGGTTGATGGTGACAAGGTAACTTTCTGTTTACAAGATACAAGTCATCATTGGATAACGTAGCTGCTCCTGATAGTGATGACTTGATGACTGATATGACTTACAGTGACATGATATGATCGCTGATGATGGTGAGATGATGGTGGCAGGATCAATGACTGTTAAAGATAAGGATAAAATATCAACCTCTTCTAGAGAAAGGATTGATGTGAAGAATAACTTGATAAGTAACTTCAGTTCTGACGTGACCACAGTTTGGGTGATATGGTAAGTATTATATTTTGTGATGATTTTACAGGTGAATGTGACGAAAGATATAGGCAGGATGGCTGATGCTGTTAATGGTGACAAAATAAGACAGTGATGAGTTGATGACTATTGGTGACATGGATGATATACTTAGCAGTAACGCGATGACTGTTAGAGTTACTTTTTACACCATTGATATATATATATATATATATATATATATATATATATATATATATATATATATATATATATATATATATATATATATATATATATATATATATATATATATTTGTTTATGGATGGGGTTGTTAAGGAGGTGAATGCAAGAGTTTTGGAAAGAGGGGCAAGTATGAAGTCTGTTGGGGATGAGAGAGCTTGAGAAGTGAGTCAGTTGTTGTTCGCTGATGATACAGCACTGGTGGCTGATTCATGTGAGAAACTGCAGAAGCTGGTGACTGAGTTTGGTAGAGTGTGTGAAAGAAGAAAGTTAAGAGTAAATGTGAATAAGAGCAAGGTAATTAGGTACAGTAGGGTTGAGGGTTAAGTCAATTGGGAGGTAAGTTTGAATGGAGAAAAACTGGAGGAAGTAAAGTGTTTTAGATATCTGGGAGTAGATCTGGCAGCGGATGGAACCATGGAAGCGGAAATGGATCATAGGGTGGGGGAGGGGGCGAAAACCCTGGGAGCCTTGAAGAATGTGTGGAAGTCGAGAACATTATCTCGGAAAGCAAAAATGGGTATGCTTGAAGGAATAGTGGTTCCAACAATGTTGTATGGTTGCGAGACGTGGGCTATGGATAGAGTTGTGCGCAGGAGGGTGGATGTGCTGGAAATGAGATGTTTGAGGACAATGTGTGATGTGAGGTGGTTTGATCGAGTAAGTAACGTAAGGGTAGGAGAGATGTGTGGAAATAAAAAGAGCGTGGTTGAGAGAGCAGAAGAGGGTGTTTTGAAATGGTTTGGACACATGTAGAGAATGAGTGAGGAAAGATTGACCAGGAGGATATATGTGTCGGAGGTGGAGGGAACGAGGAGAAGTGGGAGACCAAATTGGAGGTGGAAAGATGGAGTGAAAAAGATTTTGAGTGATTGGGGCCTGAGCATGCAAGAGGTGAAAGGCGGGCAAGGAATAGTGTGAATTGGATCGATGTGGTATACCGGGGTTGACGTGCTGTGAGTGGATTGAATCAGGGCATGTGAAGCGTCTGGGGTAAACCATGGAAAGTTGTGTGGGGCCTGGATGTGGAAAGGGAGCTGTGGTTTCGGGCATTATTGCATGACAGCTAGAGACTGAGTGTGAACGAATTTGGCCTTTGTTGTCTTTTCCTAGCGCTGCCTCGCACACATGAGGGGGGAGGGAGATGGTATTCCATGTGCGGCGAGGTGGCGATGGGAATCAATAAAGGCAGACAGTGTGAACTGTGTGCATGGGTATATATGTATGTGTCTGTGTGTGTATATATAAGTGTACATTGAGATGTATAGGTATGTATATTTGCGTGTGTGGACGTGTATGTATATGCATTTCCACACATCTCTCTTACCCTTACATTACTTACTCGATCAAACCACCTCACACCACACATTGTCCTCAAACATCTCATTTCCAGCACATCCACCCTCCTGCGCACAACTCTATCCATAGCCCACGCCTCGCAACCATACAACATTGTTGGAACCCCTATTCCTTCAAACATACCCATTTTTGCTTTCCGAGATAACGTTCTCGACTTCCACACATTCTTCAAGGCTCCCAGGATTTTCGCCCCCTCCCCCACCCTATGATTCACTTCAGCTTCCATGGTTCCATCCGCTGCCAGATCCACTCCCAGATATCTAAAACTCTTTGCTTCCTCCAGTTTTTCTCCATTCAAACTTACCTCCAAGTTGACTTGACCCTCAACCCTACTGTACCTAATAACCTTGCTCTTATTCACATTTACTCTTAACTTTCTTCTTTCACACACTTTACCAAACTCAGTCACTAGCTTCTGCAGTTTCTCACATAAATCAGCCACCAGCGCTGTATCATCAGCGAACAACAACTGACTCACTTCCCTAGCTCTCTCATCCACAACAGACTTCATACTTGCCCCTATTTCCAAAACTCTTGCATTCACCTCCCTAACAACCCCATCCATAAACAAATTAAACAACCACGGAGACATCACACACCCCTGCCGCAAACCTACATTCACTGAGAACCAATCACTTTCCTCTCTTCCTACACGTAAACATGCCTTACATCCTCGATAAAACTTTTCACTGCTTCTAACAACTTGCTTCCCACACCATATATTCTTAATACCTTCCACAGAGCATCTCTATCCACTCTATCATATGCCTTCTCCAGATCCATAAATGCTACATACAAATCCATTTGCTTTTCTAAGTATTTCTCACATACATTCTTCAAAGCAAACACCTGAGCCACACATCCTCTACCACTTCTGAAACCACACTGCTCTTCCCCAGTCTGATGCTCTGTACATGCCTTCACCCTCTCAATCAATATCCTCCCATATAATTTACCAGGAATACTCAACAAACTTATACCTCTGTAATTTGAGCACTCACTCTTATCCCCTTTGCCTTTGTACAATGGCACTATGCACGCATTCCGCCAATCCTCAGGCACCTCACCATGAGTCATACATACATTAAATAACCTACCAACCTAGTCAATAATACAGTCACCCCCTTTTTTTAATAAATTCCACTGCGATACCATCCAAACCTGCTGCCTTGCCGGCTTTCATCTTCCGCAAAGCTTTTACTACCTCTTCTCTGTTTACCAAATCATTTTCCCTAACCCTCTCACTGTGCACACCACCTCGACCAAAACACCCTATATCTGCCACTCTATCATCAAACACATTCAACAAACCTTCAAAATACTCTCTCCATCTCTTTCTCACATCACCACTACTTGTTATCACCTCCCCATTAGCGCCCTTCACTGAAGTTCCCATTTGCTCCCTTGTCCCATTTGCTCCCTTATATTGTCTGTGATATTTGATGGTGATATACAGACGCTCTCGTTATTGCTGCAATGCTTTGTAAATGATGTATTCATAAATCACTCACAGAGAGGTATCAAATCAGGGCATAGCAGAGTGATAGAGATAGATAGATATGTAGGTAGATAGATAGAGAGAGAAAGAGAAGGATAGATAGATACTTAGATGAGAGAGAGATAGATAGTTAGATAGATAGATAGGTAGAGAGAGAGAGAGAGAGAGAGAGAGAGAGAGAGAGAGAGAGAGAGAGAGAGAGAGAGAGAGAGAGAGAGAGAGAGAGAGAGAGAGAGAGAGAGAGAGAGAGAGAGAGAGAGAGAGAGATATGAAATGTTCAAAGTGGCTGAAATGTTCCTCGGAAGGAAAGGGCGTCAAAGTCCTGTCTGTAGCGGTCGAGTCATCACTGTTGTATACTTGACATTATCAGATTCTGAGATGCTGCCTCAGCTGCGTTGTCATGGATGAAGGGAATTTCGTAATCATCATCTCTGCTACTGATGACGCAGGAGCATTGTACAGTGATAATGTCGTCAGGGAGCATCTCCACAGTCTGTGTGAGGTCATCTGTTGCAATACTGATCTGTAACGTACCTTTACATTCTCTTACTGCTCAAGGCACACACACCTCTGGGAGGATTTAGCTTACTCTGGGTCAGGTAGATCATCTCATGTAAGGTCTGATCAACCCAGACGGCCCTCACGGTACGGGAGTGAGTTAATTAGCGCGTTCCTTCCGGGTGTACACTAGTGCGTCGGGGGAACCTCTTTACACCCTCCTCCGGTCGGGGAGTGTAAGGACATCTCACTCTCTCTCTCTCTCTCTCTCTCTCTCTCTCTCTCTCTCTCTCTCTCTCTATATATATATATATATATATATATATATATATGTATATATAATACTCTTTTGTATTATACTTTGTCGCTGTCTCCCGCGTTAGCGAGGTAGCGCAAGGAAACAGACGAAAGAATGGCCCAACCCACACACATACACATGTATATACATACACGTCCACACACTCACATATATATACCTATACATCTCAACGTATACATATACATACACACACACACACACACACACACACACACACACACACACACACACACACACACACACAGACATATACATATATACACATGTACATAATTCAAACTGTCTGCCCTTATTCATTCCCGTCGCCACCCCGCCACACATGAAATGACAATCCCCTCCCCCAGCATGTGCGCGAGGGAGCGCTAGGAAAGGACAACAAAGGACACATTCGCTCACATTCAGTCTCTAGCTGAAACCACATCTTTCCTAGATGTGGAATTCAGGCCCCACAAAACTTTCCATGGTTTACCCCAGAAGCTTCGCTTGCCCTGGTTCAATCCATTGACAGCACGTCGACTCCGGTATACCACATCGTTCCAGTTCACTCTATTCCTTGCACGCCTTTCACCCTACTGCATGTTCAGGCCCCGATCACTCAAAATCTTTTTCACTCCATCTTTTCGCCCCCAATTTGGTCTCCCACTTCTCCTCGTTCCCTCCACCTCTGACACATATATCCTCTTGGTCAATCTTTCCTCACTCACTCTCTCCATGTGACCAAACCATTTCAAAACACCCTTTTCTGCTCTCTCAACCATATTGCTTTTATTACCACACATCTCTCTTACCCTTTCATTACTTACTCGATCAAATCACCTCACTTCACATGTAGTCCTCAAACATCTCATTTCCACTACATCCACCGTCCTCCGCACAACTCTATCTATAGCCCACGCCTCGCAACCATATAACATTGTTGGAACCACTATTCCTTCAAATATACCCATTTTTGCTTTCCAAGATCACGTTCTCGACTTCCATACATTTTTCAACACCCTTCAGAACTTTCGCCCCCACACCCACCCTATGATTTACTTCAGCTTCCATAGTTCCATCCGCTGCCATATCCACTCCCAGATATCTACAACACTTCACTTCCTCCAGTTTTTCTCCATTCAAACTTACCTTCCAATTTACTTGACCTTCAACCCTACTGTACCTAATAACCTTACTCTTATTCACATTTACTCTCAAGTTTCTTCTTTCACATACTTTACCAAACTTAGTCACTAGCTTCTGCAATTTCTCACATGAATCAGCCACCAGCGCTGTATCATAAGCGAACAACAACTGACTCACGTCCCAAGCTCTCTCATAGAACAGACTGCATACTTGCCCCTCTTTCCAAAATTCTTGCATTCACCTCCCTAGCAATCCCATCCATAAACAAATTAAACAACCATGGAGACATCACACACCCCTGCCGCAAACCTACATTCACTGAGAACCAATCACTTTCCTCTCTTTCTGCTCGTATACATGCCTTACATCCTTACGCGCTTCCATTGTCTTACCATGTCTATTCGATCATCTCTCCTCACACTAAGTCTTTATTTCTAACACATTTATGCTTTTCTGAGCTCTCTCGTTCAGAGCTCATATTTTGCATCCATTCAGCACCGTTGAGAAAACTATAAATATCAATATGCCCATCTTTGTCCTCCCAGATATTGATTTCTCTTTCCACATATTCCTTCCCCTCAAATTCACCCTATGACTTAATTTTGCTCTCGTGGTTCCATTCGCTGCTGTGTCCTCTCCTAGATATCTAAAATACCTAAGCTTCTCTAGGGTTTCTCCTTTTCAAATTCACACTCCAACTAACCTGTTTCTTTGCTCTGTTAAACCTGATAATATTGCCTTTAGTCATAATTTTTCTCTTTTTTTCCACTCTCACAACCCCTCCCACACACAGATACTATCTTAAAATGTTTCTTCCTCGATTATGCCACCAATAATCAGTGAGTAACTCACCTTTTAAACACCTTCACCCCTGACGGACTACTGATCTACTTATCTCCCCAAAACTTAAGTATTCACTTCCCTCACCATCGCCATCCATAAACAGATTAAACAGCCATGGTAACATTACATATCACTACTGAACCACTCACTCACCCTTCTCTTTCTTCCCGTGCCAACAATCTTTGTAACTCACCTTACAAACACCCACCCCGACAGACTACAGATATACTCATCTACCCAAAACTCTCGCATTCACTTCTCTCATCACCCAAATAACATGCAGATTAAACAGCCATGGCGACATTATATACCGTTGCTTAACACCCACCTCAATCTGGAACCACTCATCCGCCCTTCTCTTCCTTTTCGCACGCACGCTTCAGTGCCCTGAAAAAAGCTCGTCACCAGTTCTTGTGACTGTCTTTCACACTATTCATTCGCAACATCCTCTATAAAGCAAATCTATCAACTCCATCATGTGCTTTCTCCAGGGCCATAAATCCTCTTGTTCCCATACACATAGGAAACACCTGATCCACAAGTCTCTTACCACTCCTGATGCCATATTATTCCTCTCCAGTCTGATGCTCTGTTCATGCCACTATTCTTTCAGTCATCACTCTCCCAAACAACAACTTACCAAGTACACTGAAAAAAAAGAATATACCTGTTATTCGAACATTCATTCTCATTCCCCTTTGCCTTTGTGCAGTGGCACTATTCAAGCATTCCATTAATACTTAGTTACCTCATCATGACATATACATACAATAAGATTCCCCTCCCTACCCCCCCCCCCCCCCCCCTCCACAAAAAACGATAAAAAAACACGTCATGATCATTCTTAAGATACTCAACTACAGTCCCATCGACTCCAGCCGCTTTATGGCATTTCGTCTTCCTCAAAAATTTCATCATCTCTTCTCTTTTCAACAAACCACACGTCATGATTCTTTCACTTTGCATAGTTTCACTTCCAAAGAATCCCCCATCTGCCACTCTATCATCAAACATATTCAAAAATCCTTCAAAATACTCAATTCAATTCCTCTAAATCTCATCCCTACATGTTACTACTTCCCTCTTTGCAAACACTCACTCAATCCAACCCTGCCCTCTTTTTCAGCCCCTATGCCTTTATCTTACATCTCCAGATCGCTCACACTCCCTCCCTGCAAATACTGACTATATATCTCTCTTTTCTATTTCGGTAGTAACGTAACATCCGTACCCAACAAATCACTGCCCTTTCTACGTACCTACTTCTCAACTTCTGCAAGTCACACACTTCCCCCGCACATGTTATCAGTGCTTCTCTGAATACCTCTTATTCTTCACTGACTCCCTTGGTTTCATATACTCTCATCTTTGCCATTATACACTCCATCTCTCCTGCTATCTCTTAATACAATCATCTTTCCCACTTCACTCACTCTTACCACCCTCTTCCCACTTCATAGCATTTCCTCTTTTCCCACGGCCTCTACAAACCTTCATCCTCTCCTTCACGGAGTGATGATCTTACACTTCTCCAGCCGCCCCTTTACACACATTCAGACCCAGAGGTCTCTCTCTTAGTACATAATCTGATATGTGTGTATAACTAAGGCACGAGGTGCCAGAGGTAGGACCTGCATGGGTTATAATCCTGGCTGTGGCATGCATCCCACCATCAGATACATGTCTGTCGTCATGTTTATCTTATTCGTCGTACGTATACCACGGGTCGAAGGCGTCCCTTGTTCTTCTTCAACAGATCTCAACGGCAAAGATCAGTTGCTTGGACTACAGAAGCAGAGGTAGGACGTATACAAGTCCCTGAACTGAATTATACACAGGTGAAAACTAAGTCCTGCACAAAGGCCAAATCTCAATCAAGTAGGTTAGGGGACTACTTTGTTTCCTTTAGTGCATGGTATCCCCAAATCGTGTATCAGGGTATATACTGGATGTTGCAGAGGCAGACGGGAAAAAAAGCGTCGCGAACTCATGAAGCTGATGACAGGTCGAGTTTACCATTCTGGCTTCTCTGCAAGCACAGAAAAAATTTGCTTGTAGAGTAGCGTGTGGCGTAAACCAGGTGCTGCGTCGCTAAGCTAGGTGGGTTGGAGTCTTTGGAGACCGCCTAAGAACGTTGGTCTGCATATCAAGAAAGTTAGTGTGTGTGAAGTGAAGCCTCTATAGCAGCGTCAGAATCATTCCAAAGGATTTCAAGCAGCTTTAAATCGCTTGTTTAAATCGGTTGTTCATTGGTCACGACACCAAACAACGTCTCTGGTGTGGACAACATTCGAAATTGTCATCGGGCGTTTAAACGTTGATGGTGAGGGATAAATAATATAATCAGGACCGTCTTCTCATATGAAGATAATATATTCATAGCATTTACAATATTCACATACACAATCTTTGCACATAGTGGGAGGAATATCTCAATGTCGGTGGCTATAATCCACCCCACCAAGGACAACGATTTTCTCTCCCACGCAGACTTAGTGGCCAGGTAGCACTTCGTATAGATAACATCATATTTATGTAGATACTCTCTAATCTTTATCTTTATATATATATATATATATATATATATATATATATATATATATATATATATATATATATATATATATATATATATATATATATATATATATATATATATATATATATATATATATATATTAATGGAAGTAAGGGGAGTGGGGGAGGAATGGGATGTATTTAGGGAATCAGTGATGGATTGCGCAAAAGATGCTTGTGGCATGAGAAGAGTGGGAGGTGGGTTGATTAGAAAGGGTAGTGAGTGGTGGGATGAAGAAGTAAGATTATTAGTGAAAGAGAAGAGAGAGGCATTTGGACGATTTTTGCAGGGAAAATAATGCAATTGAGTGGGAGATGTATAAAAGAAAGAGACAGGAGGTCAAGAGAAAGGTGCAAGAGGTGAAAAAGAGGGCAAATGAGAGTTGGGGTGAGAGAGTATCATTAAATTTTAGGGAGAATAAAAAGATGTTCTGGAAGGAGGTAAATAAAGTGCGTAAGACAAGGGAGCAAATGGGAACTTCATTGAAGGGCGCAAATGGGGAGGTGATAATAAGTAGTGGTGATGTGAGAAGGAGATGGAGTGAGTATTTTGAAGGTTTGTTGAATGTGTTTGATGATAGAGTGGCAGATATAGGGTGTTTTGGTCGAGGTGGTGTGCAAAGTGAGAGGGTTAGGGAAAATGATTTGGTAAACAGAGAAGAGGTAGTAAAAGCTTTGCGGAAGATGAAAGCCGGCAAGGCAGCAGGTTTGGATAGTATTGCAGTGGAATTTATTAAAAAAGGGGGTGACTGTATTGCTGACTGGTTGGTAAGGTTATTCAATGTATGTATGACTCATGGTGAGGTGCCTGAGGATTGGCGGAATGCGTGCATAGTGCCATTGTACAAAGGCAAAGGGGATAAGAGTGAGTGCTCAAATTACAGAGGTGTAAGTTTGTTGAGTATTCCTGGTAAATCATATGGGAGGGTATTGATTGAGAGGGTGAAGGCATGTACAGAGCATCAGATTGGGGAAGAGCAGTGTGGTTTCAGAAGTGGTAGAGGATGTGTGGATCAGATGTTTGCTTTGAAGAATGTATGTGAGAAATACTTAGAAAAGCAATTGGATTTGTATGTAGCATTTATGGATCTGGAGAAGGCATATGATAGAGTTGATAGAGATGCTCTGTGGAAGGTATTAAGAATATATGGTATGGGAGGCAAGTTGTTAGAAGCAGTGAAAAGTTTTTATCGAGGATGTAAGGCATGTGTACGTGTAGGAAGAGAGGAAAGTGATTGGTTCTCAGTGAATGTAGGTTTGCGGCAGGGGTGTGTGATGTCTCCATGGTTGTTTAATTTGTTTATGGATGGGGTTGTTAGGGAGGTGAATGCAAGAGTTTTGGAAAGAGGGGCAAGTATGAAGTCTGTTGTGGATGAGAGAGCTTGGGAAGTGAGTCAGTTGCTGTTCGCTGATGATACAGCGCTGGTGGCTGATTCAAGTGAGAAACTGCAGAAGCTGGTGACTGAGTTTGGTAAAGTGTGTGAAAGAAGAAAGTTAAGAGTAAATGTGAATAAGAGCAAGGTTATTAGGTACAGTAGGGTTGAGGGTCAAGTCAATTGGGAGGTAAGTTTGAATCGAGAAAAACTGGAGGAAGTGAAGTGTTTTAGATATCTGGGAGTGGATATGGCAGCGGATGGAACCATGGAAGCGGAAGTGAATCATAGGGTGGGGGAGGTGGCGAAAATCCTGGGAGCCTTGAAGAATGTGTGGAAGTCGAGAACATTATCTCGGAAAGCAAAAATGGGTATGTTTGAAGGAATAGTGGTTCCAACAATGTTGTATGGTTGCGAGGCGTGGGCTATGGATAGAGTTGTGTGCAGGAGGGTGGATGTGCTGGAAATGAGATGTTTGAGGACAATGTGTGGTGTGAGGTGGTTTGATCGAGTTAGTAATGTAAGGGTAAGAGAGGTGTGTGGAAATAAAAAGAGCGTGGTTGAGAGAGCAGAAGAGGGTGTTTTGAAATGGTTTGGGCACATGGAGAGAATGAGTGAGGAAAGATTGACCAAGAGGATATATATGTCGGAGGTGGAGGGAACGAGGAGAAGAGGGAGACTAAATTGGAGGAGGAAAGATGGAGTGAAAAAGATTTTGTGTGATCGGGGCCTGAACATGCAGGAGGGTGAGAGTAGGGCAAGGAATAGAGTGAATTGGATCGATGTGGTATACCGGGGTTGACGTGCTGTCATTGGATTGAACCAGGGCATGTGAAGCGTCTGGGGTAAACCATGGAAAGTTGTATGGGGCCTGGATGTGGAAAGGGAGCCGTGGTTTCGGGCATTACTGCATGACAGCTAGAGACTGAGTGTGAACGAATGGGGCCTTTGTTGTCTTTTCCTAGCGCTACCTCGTACACATGAAGGGGGAGGGGGATGGTATTCCATGTGTGGCGAGGTGGCGATGGGAATGAATAAAGGCAGACAGTGTGAATTGTGTGCATGGGTATATATGTATGTATCTGTGTGTGTATATATATGTGTACACTGAGATGTATAGGTATGTATATTTGCGTGTGTGGACGTGTATGTATATACATTGTGTATGGGGGTGGGTTGGGCCATTTCTTTCGTCTGTTTCCTTGCGCTACGTCGCAAACGCGGGAGACAGCGACAAAGCAAAATAAATATATAAATAATAATAAATAAATAAATGTATATATATATATATATATATATATATATATATATATATATATATATATATATATATATATATATATTTTTTTTTTTTTTTGCTTTGTCGCTGTCTCCCGCGTTTGCGAGGTAGCGCAAGGAAACATACGAAAGAAATGGCCTAGCCCACCAATATACACATGTATATACATACGTCCACACACGCAAATATACATACCTACAAAGCTTTCCATGGTTTACCCCAGACGCTTCACATGCCCTGATTCAATCCATTGACAGCACGTCAACTCCGGTATACCACATCGATCCAATTCACTCTATTCCTTGCCCTCCTTTCCCCCTCCTGCATGTTCAGGCCCCGATCACACAAAATCTTTTTCACTCCATCTTTCCACCTCCAATTTGGTCTCCCACTTCTCTTCGTTCCCTCCACCTCCGACACATATATCCTCTTGGTCAATCTTTCCTCACTCATTCTCTCCATGTGCCCAAACCATTTCAAAACACCCTCTTCTGCTCTCTCAACCACGCTCTTTTTATTTCCACACATCTCTCTTACCCTTACGTTACTTACTCGATCAAACCACCTCACACCACACATTGTCCTCAAACATTTCATTTCCAGCACACCAATCCTCCTGCGCACAACTCTATCCATAGCCCACGCCTCGCAACCATACAACATTGTTGGAACCACTATTCCTTCAAACATACCCATTTTTGCTTTCCGAGATAATGTTCTCGACTTCCACACATTCCTCAAGGCTCCCAGAATTTTCGCCCCCTCCCCCACCCTATGATCCACTTCCGCTTCCATGGTTCCATCCGCTGCCAGATCCACTCCCAGATATCTAAAACACTTTACTTCCTCCAGTTTTTCTCCATTCAAACTTACCTCCCAATTGACTTGACCCTCAACCCTACTGTACCTAATAACCTTGCTCTTATTCACATTTACTCTTAACTTTTTTCTTTCGCACACTTTACCAAACTCAGTCACCAGCTTCTGCAGTTTCTCACATGAATCAGCCACCAGCGCTGTATCATCAGCGAACAACAACTGACTCACTTCCCAAGCTCTCTCATCCACAACAGACTTCATACTTGCCCCTTTTTCCAAAACTCTTGCATTCACCTCCCTAACAACCCCTAACAACCTCATCCATAAACAAATTAAACAACCATGGAGACATAACACACCCCTGCCGCAAACCTACATTCACTGAAAACCAATCACTTTTCTCTCTTCCTACACGTACACATGCCTTACATCCTCGATAAAAACTTTTCACTGCTTCTAACAACTTGCCTCCCACACCATATATTCTTAATACCTTCCACAGAGCATCTCTATCAACTCTATCATATGCCTTCTCCAGATCCATAAATGCTACATACAAATCCATTTGCTTTCTAAGTATTTCTCACATACATTCTTCAAAGCAAACACCTGATCCACACATCCTCTACCACTTCTGAAACCACACTGCTCTTCCCCAATCTGATGCTCTGTACATGCCTTCACCCTCTCAATCAATACCCTCCCATATAATTTACCAGGAATACTCAACAAACTTATACCTCTGTAATTTGAGCCCTCACTCTTATCCCCTTTGCCTTTGTACAATGGCACTATGCACGCATTCCGCCAATCCTCAGGCACCTCACCATGAGTCATACATACATTAAATAACCTTACCAACCAGTCAATAATACAGTCACCCCCTTTTTTAATAAATTCCACTGCAATATCATCGAAACCTGCTGCCTTGCCGGCTTTCATCTTCCGCAAATCTTTTACTGCCTCTTCTCTGTTCACCGAATCATTTTCCCTAACCCTCTCACTTTGCACACCACTTCGACCAAAACACCCTATATCTGCCATTCTATCATCAAACACATTCAACAAACCTTTAAAATGCTCACTCCATCTCCTTCTCACATCACCACTACTTGTTTTCACCTACCCATATATATATATATATATATATATATATATATATATATATATATATATATATATATATATATATATATATATATATATATATATATATATATATATATATATATATATATATATATATATATATATATATATATATATATATATATATATATATATATATATATATATATATATATATATATATATATATATATATATATATATATATATATATATATATATATATATATATATATATATATATATATATATATATATTTTGCGCTGTATAGAGCATCAGATTGGGGAAGAGCAGTGTGGTTTCAGAAATGGTAAAGGATGTGTGGATCAGGTGTTTGCTTTGAAGAATGTATGTGAGAAATATTTGGAAAAGCAAATAGATTTGTATGTAGCATTTATGGATCTGGAAAAGGAATATGATAGAGTTGATGGAGATGCTCTGTGGAAGGTATTATGAATATATGGTGTGGGAGGCAAGTTGCTGGAAGCAGTGAAAAGTTTTTATCGAGTATGTAAGGCATGTGTACGTGTAGGAAGAGAGGAAAGTGATTGGTTCTCAGTGAATGTTGGTTTGCGACAGGGGTGCGTGATGTCTCCGTGTTTGTTTAGTTTGTTTATGGATGGGGTTGTTAGGGAGGTGAATGCAAGAGTTTTGAAAAGAGGGGCAAGTATGTAGTCTGTTGTTAATGAAAGAGCTTGGGAAGTGAGTCAGTTGTTGTTCGCTGATGATACAGCGATGGTGGCTGATTCGGGTGAGAAACTGCAGAAGCTAGTGACTGGGTTTGGTAAAGTGTGTGAAAGAAGAAAGTTAAGAGTGAATGTGAATAAGAGTAAGGATATTAGGTACAGTAGGGTTGAGGGGCAAGCTAATTAAGAGGTAAGTTTGAATAGAGAAAAGCTGGAGGAAGTGAAGTGTTTTAGATATCTGGGAGTGGATTTGGCAGCGGATGGAACCATGGAAGCTGAAGTGAATCATAGGGTAGTGGAGGGGGCGAATGTTCTGGGAGCCTTGAAGAATGTGTGGAAGTCGAGAACGTTATCTTGGAAAGCAGAAATGGGTATGTTTGAAGGAATAGTGGTTCCAGCAATGTTATATGGTTGCGAGGCGTGGGCTATAGACAGAGTTGTGCGGAGGAGGGTGGATTGTGCTGGAAATGAGATGTTTGAGGACAACATATGGTGCGAGGTGGTTTGATCGAGTAAGTAATGAAAGGGTAAGAGAGATATGTGGTAATAAAAAGAGTGTGGTTGAAAGAGCTGAAGAGGGTGTTTTGAAATGGTTTGGTTACATGGAGAGAATGAGTGAGGGAAGATTGACTAAGAAGAAATATGTGTCAGAGGTGGAGGGAACGAGGAGAAGTGGGAGACCAAATTGGAGGTGGAAAGATGGAGTGCAAAAGATTTTTTGAGATCGGGGCCTGAACCTGCAGGAGAGTGAAAGGCGTGCAAGGAATAGAGTGAATTAGAACCATTTGGTATACCGGGGTTGACGTGCTGTCAGTGGATTGAACCAGGGCATGTGAAGCGTCTGGGGTAAACCATGGAAAGTTGTGTGGGGCCTGGATGTGGAAAGGGAGCTGTGGTTTCGGTGCATTATTACATGACAGCTAGAGACTACTTTCCGTAGTTTACCCCAGACGCTTCACATGCCCTGGTTCAATCCATTGACAGCACGTCGACCCCGGTATATATATATATATATATATATATATATATATATATATATATATATATGTATATATATATATATATATATAATCAACCTTGATATTAGGAATAACATTATAGTTAAAACTGTGAAGATGATAAGGTTTCATTTGAAATTCCTCGACGTTATAGCCAAGTCGTCTCGGCGGAAGGAAAAGTATTGCGGCAACGTGTGAATGTAACAACACACATGAGCCTATATAACATAACAGCATGCAAAATTATTACTTGGACCAATGCGAAGGTCAGTCATGGCCCCTTTTTATGCATTCATGAAATTATGTAAAATTGTTAATTATCGATGTTGCACTTAACAATATATTTTTCTTTTTCATTTTGCTAAATTTCTCTCGTAAAGGGTCATTTAATGCTTTTCATAACAATGTACCCCAACCATAATTGCCGAATGATACACTATGTTTGACACATGAGACACAGTATAAAACATGTACATAGATGTGGCTGTTTTAGCCTAGCATACTATCTCAAACGAACCTTTACATGTAATTTTTTTTCCACTTGTTTTGACACTGATGTTAAGAGATGTATATGGGCATCACTTACAAGGAACGAGTGCAAATTACTAAGAGGTGTACAAGAGAAAGCGGTAAAAAGTCAAGAGTAAGGTGCAAGGGTTGGAAAAGAGAAATAGTTCATAGTCGGGTGAGCGAGTACTAGTAAACTTCGGGGAGAATTAGATGTTTGGAAAGGAGGTTGATAACGTGTCAGAAACAAGGAAACACATGGGAACATCGGTGGGATGGGGTAAACGGGTAAGTGGTACGAGGTAATGATGAAGTGAGGCCGAGATGGAGTGAGTATTTTGAAGGAATGTTAAATTTATTTGATGACATGGTGGCAGATGTAGGGTGCTTGGGTTGGGGTGGAATGCGACGCGAGGGAATAATGGAGAGTCGTTTGGTGAAAATAGGTGTTGAAATCTTTGTGTGAAATGAAATGTGGCAAGGCGGCGGGAGCGGATAGTTTTGCAGCTGAATATCTTAAGAAAGGGGTGACTATGTTGCTGATTGTGGTTCGAAATTTGAGTGCATGTGAAGTGCCCGAGATTTGGCGAAATTCATGTATAGCGCCATTGTATAGAGGCAACGGGGATAAAGGTGATCATTCAAACCACATAGGTATAAGTTTATTAAGTGTACCTGGTAAGTTATATGGGAGAGTTGTGATTGAGAGGGTGACGACATATATAGAACATCAGACTGAGGAGGAACAATGTGGCTTCAGAATATATAGAGGATTTGTAGAGTAGGTGTTTACTTAAAATCATGCGTGAAAAATACCTAGAGAAAAAAGAAAGATATGTATGTGGCATTTATGAATCCATAGGGATGCCTTGTGGAAGGTCTTTAGAATATATGGAATAGGAGGAAAGCCACTTGAAGCTGTGAGAAGTTTTTATCAAGGATGTAAGGCATGTGTACGTGTAGGAAGAGAAAAGTGTGAATGGCTCCAAGAGTAGGTTGGTCTGCAGCAGAGGTGTGTAATGTCACAATGGTTGTACTTTGTTTATGGATCGGTAGATGAAGGAGGCAAATGCGAGAATTTTGGAGGGAGGGGCGAGTCTGAGGGGATGAGGCCTGGGAAATGACTCAGTTGTTCTTTGTTGATTATACAGCACTGATGACAAATTCGAGGGAGAAATTGCGTAAGTTGAAGACTGAGTTTGGAAGAGTGTGTGAAACGAGGAAATTGAGAGTAAAAGTGAATAAAAGCAAGGTTATAGGTTTAGCAGGATGATGGGAAAGGTTTGTTGGGGTGTGATGTTGAAAGGAGAAATTTTGGAAGCATTGAAGATACCTGGAAGCGGACAAAGCAAGAATGGGAATCATGGAAGCAAAAGTAAATCATAAGGTAGGGGAGGGGACTAAGGTTCTCGGAGCGGTGAAGAATGTGTGGAAAGAGAGGTCGATGTTTAGGACAAAAATGAGTATATCTGAAGGTATAGTAGTTCCAACAACATATCATATGCATGGTAGACATGGGCTATAGCTGAGGATGTGCTGAGGTGGGTGGATGTGTTGGAATTGAAATGTTTTGGGACAATACTTGATGTGATGTGGGTTGATCGAATAATTGATGAAAAGGTAGGAGAGGGGTGTGGAAATAAAAACTGTGGTCGAGAGAGCTGAAGAAAGTGTAATGAAATGGACATATGGAGAGAATGAATAAGGAGAGGTTGACAAAGAGGATATATGTGTCAGAAGTACAGGGGATAAGGAGAAGTGGTAGATCTAATTGAAGGTGGAAAGAAGGAGTGAAAAAAGATTTTTAGTGATCTGGTCCTTAACATGCAGGAGGGTAAAAGGCGTGTATGGGATAGAGAGAATTGGAACGATGTCGTATACAGTGGTCGAGGTGCTGTCAATGAAATGAACCAAGCCATGCAAAATGGCCAGGGGAAACCATTGAGAGTTCCTTTGGGCCTGGATAGGGATAGGGAGCTGTTGTTTCGGTATCTTCCGTTGTCTGATGTGAGGAAGTTTTTTCTTTTATGTGGAAGGCTTCAGACACGGACAAAGGTCTGCATCAAGGTCGGGATTTGATTGAGATATCGAGAGAAATATGAAACGGGAAAAGAAAAAACAAAAGAAAATATCTACAAATTTTGGCGGAAGTGAAAGACCTGTCTTTTGAAATGTGCCAGGGCATAATTATTGGGAAAGACATAAGAAGGAAGAGAGTTCCAAAGCCTTGACGTGTAGGGAAAGAAGCAGGTATCAGAACGGCCCATCCTTGAGTTGTCGATGACCCCATAATAATCATGCGACACAGCAGCTTGCCGAGTATTGCATGGTCTAGCTAGTGGTGGGGGGGCACACAAGCAGCTAGCTCTCGGGAGCAAAAACCAAAGTAATACCTATAGAAGAGGGAAAGGGAACCAACATTGAGGCGTGAAATCGGTCACACCTATTCTTCTCTCTTCCATGATGGGCGAGTTTAAGACCTTTATCCTTTTCTTGTTATTCAAGTATTGTTATTTCAGTACTTTTTTGTTGCTCTCTTCTGGTCCTTCTCTGTGAAATGTGTGATTATCTAGATACCTTGACCAAATTTTTACAAGCAATTTCTAGTTGTGATTTT
>NC_092292.1:8611947-8711947 GCF_036320965.1 Panulirus ornatus | reverse complement strand
TTGGTTCTCAGTGAATGTAGGTTTGCGGCAGGGGTGTGTGATGTCTCCATGGTTGTTTAATTTGTTTATGGATGGGGTTGTTAGGGAGGTAAATGCAAGAGTTTTGGAAAGAGGGGCAAGTATGAAGTCTGTTGGGGATGAGAGAGCTTGGGAAGTGAGTCAGTTGTTGTTCGCTGATGATACAGCGCTGGTGGCGGATTCATGTGAGAAACTGCAGAAGCTGGTGACGGAGTTTGGTAAAGTGTGTGGAAGAAGAAAGTTAAGAGTAAATGTCAATAAGAGCAAGGTTATTAGGTACAGTAGGGTTGAGGGTCAAGTCAATTGGGAGGTGAGTTTGAATGGTGAGAGGCTGGAGGAAGTGAAGTGTTTTAGATATCTGGGAGTGGATCTGTCAGCGGATGGAACCATGGAAGCGGAAGTGGATCATAGGGTGGGGGAGGGGGCGAAAATTTTGGGAGCCTTGAAAAATGTGTGGAAGTCGAGAACATTATCCCGGAAAGCAAAAATGGGTATGTTTGAAGGAATAGTGGTTCCAACAATGTTGTATGGTTGCGAGGCGTGGGCTATGGATAGAGTTGTGCGCAGGAGGATGGATGTGCTGGAAATGAGATGTTTGAGGACAATGTGTGGTGTGAGGTGGTTTGATCGAGTAAGTAACGTAAGGGTAAGAGGGATGTGTGGAAATAAAAAGAGCGTGGTTGAGAGAGCAGAAGAGGGTGTTTTGAAGTGGTTTGGGCACATGGAGAGAATGAGTGAGGAAAGATTGACCAAGAGGATATATGTGTCGGAGGTGGAGGGAACGAGGAGAAGAGGGAGACCAAATTGGAGGTGGAAAGATGGAGTGAAAAGGATTTTGTGTGATCGGGGCCTGAACATGCAGGAGGGTGAAAGGAGGGCAAGGAATAGAGTGAATTGGAGCGATGTGGTATACAGGGGTTGACGTGCTGTCAGTGGATTGAATCAAGGCATGTGAAGCGTCTGGGGTAAACCATGGAAAGCTGTGTAGGTATGTATATTGCGTGTGTGGACGTGTGTATGTACATGTGTATGGGGGGGGTTGGGCCATTTCTTTCGTCTGTTTCCTTGCGCTACCTCGCAAACGCGGGAGACAGCGACAAAGTATAAAAAAAAAAAAAAAAAAAAAAATATATATATATATATATATATATATATATATATATATATATATATATATATATATATATATATATATATATATATATATATATATATATATATTTTTTTTTTTTTTTATATATATATATATATATATATATATATATATATATATATATATATATATATATATATGCGAGGTAGCGCAAGGAAACAGACGAAAGAAATGGCCCAACCCACCCCCATACACATGTATATACATACGTCCACACACGCAAATATACATACCTACACAGCTTTCCATGGTTTACCCCAGACGCTTCACATGCCCTGATTCAATCCACTGACAGCACGTCAACCCCGGTATACCACATCGATCCAATTCACTCTATTCCTTGCCCTCCTTTCATCCTCCTGCATGTTCAGGCCCCGATCACACATAATCTTTTTTCACACCATCTTTCCACCTCCAATTTGGTCTCCCACTTCTCCTCGTTCCCTCCACCTCCGACACATATATCCTCTTGGTCAATTTTTCCTCACTCATTCTCTCCATGTGCCCAAACCATTTCAAAACACCCTCTTCTGCTCTCTCAACCACGCTCTTTTTATTTCCACACATCTCTCTTACCGTTACGTTACTTACTCGATCAAACCACCTCACACCACACATTGTCCTCAAACATCTCATTTCCAGCACATCCATCCTCCTGCGCACAACTCTATCCATAGCCCACGCCTCGCAACCATACAACATTGTTGGAACCACTATTCCTTCAAACATACCCATTTTTGTTTTCCGAGATAATGTTCTCGACTTCCACACATTCTTCAAGGCTCCCCGGATTTTCGCCCCCTCCCCCACCCTATGATCCACTTCCGCTTCCATGGTTCCATCCGCTGCCAGATCCACTCCCAGATATCTAAAACACTTTACTTCCTCCAGTTTTCCTCCATTCAAACTTACCTCCCAATTGACTTGACCCTGAACCCTACTATACCTAATAACCTTGCTCTTATTCACATTTACTCTTAACTTTCTTCTTTCAGACACTTTACCAAAGTCAGTCACCAGCTTCTGCAGTTTCTCACATGAATCAGCCACCAGCGCTGTATCATCAGCGAACAACAACTGACTCACTTCCCAAGCTCTCTCATCCCCAACAGACTTCATACTTGCCCCTCTTTCCAAAACTCTTGCATTCACCTCCCTAACAACCCCATCCATAAACAAATTAAACAACCATGGAGACATCACACACCCCTGCCACAAACCTACATTCACTGAGAACCAATCACTTTCCTCTCTTCCTACACGTACACATGCCTGACATATATATATATATATATATATATATATATATATATATATATATATATATATATATATATATATATATATATATATATATATATATATATATATATATATATATATATATATATATGTATATATATATATGTTTACCAAATGGCGTCCTAGCTTCGTCCCTTCGATGTATATCAACTGAATGTTATATTTCTCTCTTGTGTCTCCCCTGAAGATGTGATTATCACACGAAAGTGCACTTGGGAACTTTTCGTGTTTCATTTTCCCCGTGGACTCATAGGAATATCTTGATCACGCGCAAACTTGTGATCCTTTCCAACACACACACACACACACACACACACACACACACATATATATATATATAATATATATATATATATATATATATATATATATATATATATATATATATATATATATATATATATATATATATATATATATATATATATATATATTATCCCTGGGGATAGGGGAGAAAATACTTCCCACGTATTCCCTGCGTGTCGTAGAAGGCGACTAAAAGGGGAGGGAGCGGGGGACTGGAGATCCTCCCCTCTTGTTTTTTTTTTTCTTAATTTTCCAAAAGAAGGAACAGAGAAGGGGGACAGGTGAGGATATTCCCTCAGAGGCCCAGTCCTCTGTTCTTAACGCTACCTTGCTAATGCGGGAAATGGTGAATACTTGGAAAGAAATATATATATATATATAAATATATATATATATATATATATATATATATATATATATATATATATATATATATATATATATATATATATATATATATATATATATATATATATTATCCCTGGGGATGGGGAGAAAGAATACTTCCCACGTATTCCCTGCGTGTCGTAGAAGGCGACTAAAAGGGAAGGGAGCGGGGGGCTGGAAATCCTCCCCTCTCATTTTTTTTTTTTTTTTTTTCAAAAGAAGGAACAGAGAAGGGGGCCAGGTGAGGATATTCCCTCTAAGGCCCAGTCCTCTGTTCTTAACGCTACCTTGCTAATGCGGGAAATGGTGAATAGTATGAAAAGAAAAAAAAAGATATATATATATATATATATATATATATATATATATATATATATATATATATATATATATATATATATATATATATATATATATATATATATATATATATATATATATATACATATATATACTTTGTCGCTGTCTCCCGTGTTAGCGAGACACCTCAAGGAAACAGACGAAAGAATGGCCCAACCCACCGACATACACATGTATGTGCATACACGTCCACACACGCACATATACATGCCTATACATTTCAACGTATACATAAATATACATACACAGACATATCCATATATACACATAAACATAATTCATACTTGCTGCCTTTATTCATTCCCGTCGCCACCCCGCCGCACATGAAATGACAACCCCCTCCCCCACCACACACACGCGAGGTAGCGCTAGGAAAAGACACCAAAGGCCACATTCGTTCACGCTCATTTTCTAGCTGTCATGTATAATGCACCGAAACCACATCCAATCCTATCTATAGCCCACATCTCCCAACCATATAACAGTGTCGGAACCACTATTCCTTCAAACATATCCATTTTTGCTTTCCGAGATAATGTTCAACACTCCCAGAACTTTCGCCCCCTCCTCCATCCTGTGACTCTCTTCCCCTTCCATGGTTCCATCCGCTGCCAAATCCACTCCCAGATATCTAAAACACTTCACTTCCTCAAGTTTTTCTCCATTCAAACTTACCTCCCACTTGACTTGTTCCTCAACCCTACTCCCTAATATCCTTGCTCTTATTCACATTTACTCTCAGCTCTCTTCTTTCACAAACTACCAAACTCAGTCACCAGCTTCTGCAGTTTCTCACCCGAATCAGCCACCAGCGCTGTATCATCAGCGAACAACAACTGACTCACTTCCCAGGCTCTCTCATCCACAACAGACTGCATACTTGCCCCTCGCTCCAAAACTCTTGCATTCATCTCCCTAACAACCACATCCATAAACAAATTAAGCAACCATGAAGAAATCACGCGCCCCTGCCGCAAACTGACATTCAGTGAGAAGCAATCACTCTTCTTCATACTTGCTGTCTTTAGTCATTCCTGTCGCCACCTCGCCACCCATGAAATGACACCCCCTCCCCCTACACGCGCGCGAAGTAGCGCTAGGAAAGAACAACAATGGCCACATTCGTTCACACTCAGTCTCTAGCTGTCATGTATAATGCACTAAAACCAAAGCTCCCTTTCCACATCAAGGCCCCACAAAACTTTCCATGGTTTACCCCAGACGCTTCACATGCACTGGTTCAATCCATTGACAGCACGTCGACCCCGGTATATCACATCGTTCCAATTCACTCTATTCCTTGGACGCCTTTCACCCTCATGCATGTTCAGGCCCCGGTCGCTCAAAATATCTTTCACTTCATCCTTCCACCTCCAATTTGGTCTCCCACTTCTCCTCGTTCCCTCCACCTCTGACACATATATCCTTTTGGTCAATTTTTCCTCACTCATTCTCTTCATGTGACCAAACCATTTCAATACACCCTCTTCTGCTCTCTCAACCACGCTCTTTTTATTTCCACACATCTCTCTTACCCTTTCATTACTTACTCGGTCAAAACACCTCACACCACATATTGTCCTCAAGCATCTCATTTCCAGCACATCCACCCTCCTGCGCACAACTCTATCCATAGCCCACGCCTTGCAACCATACAACATTGTTGGAACCACTATTCCTTCAAACATACGCATTTTTGCTTTCCGAGATAATGTTCTCGACTTCCACACATTCTTCAAGGCTCCCAGGATTTTCGCCCCCTCCCCCACCCTATGATTCACTTCCGCTTCCATGGTTCCATCCGCTGCCAGATCCACTCCCAGATATCTAAAACACTTTACTTCCTCCAGTTTTTCTCCATTCAAACTTACCTCCCAATTGACTTGACCCTCAACCCTAATGTACCTAATAATCTTGCTCTTATTCACATTTACTCTTAACTTTCTTCTTTCACACACTTTACCAAAGTCAGTCACCAGCTTCTGCAGTTTCTCACATGAATCAGCCACCAGCGCTGTGTCATCAGCGAACAACAACTGACTCACTTCCCAAGCTCTCTCATCCACAACAGACTGCATACTTGCCCCTCTTTCCAAAACTCTTGCATTCACCTCCCTAACAACCCCATCCATAAACAAATTGAACAACCATGGAGACATCACACACCCCTTCCGCAAACCTACATTCACTGAGAACCAATCACTTTCCTCTCTTCCTATACGTACAACTGCCTTACATCCTCGATAAAAACTTTTCACTGCTTCTAACAACTTGCCTCCCACACCATATATTCTTAATACCTTCCACAGAGCATCTTTATCAACTCTATCATATGCCTTCTCCAGATCCATAAATGCTACATACAAATCCATTTGCTTTTCTAAGTATTTCTTACATACATTCTTTAAAGCAAACACCTGATCCACACATCCTCTACCACTTATGAAATCACACTGCTCTTCCCCAATCTGATGCCCTGTACATGCCTTCACCCTCTCAATCAATACCCTCCCATATAATTTACCAGAAATACTCAACAAACTTACACCTCTGTAATTTGAGCACTCACTCTTATCCCCTTTGCCTTTTTACAATGGCACTATGCACGCATTCCGCCAATCCTCAGGCACCTCACCATGAGTCATACATACATTAAAGAACCTTACCAACCAGTCAACAATACAGTCACCCACCTTTTTAATAAATTCCACTGCAATACCATCCAAACCTACTGCCTTGCCGGCTTTCATCTTCCGCAAAGCTTTTACTACCTCTTCTCTGTTTACCAAATCGTTTTCCTTAACCCTCTCACTTTGCACACCACCTCGACCAAAACACCCTATATCTGCCACTCTATCATCAAACACATTCAACAAACCCTCAAAATCCTCTTTCCATCCCCTTCTCACATCACCACTACTTGTTATCATCTCCCCATTAGCCCCCTTCACTGAAGTTCCCATTTGCTCCCTTGTCTTACGCACTTTATATATATATATATATATATATATATATATATATATATATATATATATATATATATATATATATATATCATACAAACCTCTAACAGTCAGGATCGAACCCGGGACCACTGTGCAATAGGCGGGAGCGCTACCGCTAGGTTACGATCGCCCTTACAGGGAAATGACTATTTTTATACTATGGCCTGGAATACCCTCCGTCTTCCGTTGGTGAGCAACGGGGTCTTAACCGGTCTTTTCTCATCAGGCTCACACAGCCAGCAGGTAGTGTTTTACCGAACCTAAGTGTACAACGCGGAGGTATATGGATATGAACTTAGTGCATATGACGCGCACTTTCATAGAACATTAAAATCTCCAACAGCCAGGATTGAACCCGGGACCCCTGAGCAACATAGTATTCGAATAGTTATTTCCCTATAGGGGCGATCATAGCCCACTCTCTGTCACCCCATTTGCCTAGTTGCTCTTCCCGTACAGTTCTTTCCCTAAACATATTTCACGTCTCTCAGGTTCATCGATATTCTCATTCCTCCTCTTTAATCTTCCCTCATTTTCAGCTCATATAACTTTTCCCTAAAACTACCATCAAATTTTAGTCTTACATCTACCAGAAAATGGTAGGACATTCTAAATGCCGCCTCTCTCAGCGCGTTCATAATACAAATCTCACTCACCCACATATACTTATGTATTCGCATATTCCTGATCCAACATATTCTCGACCACCATTTCTCTTTAGGTACACAAAATGATAAGGTTTTTCTCCATTTCTGACTATAAAGAGAGGTCCTATGTCCCTCACTCAATCCCTCAATTGCCTTATCGCCCACCCTTGCATTCAGATCCCCTTGTATTATGAAGTAATCCCTTACCTCAAAACTGCCAAAACATACGTTCAAATACTGCCAAAGTACAATTATTCTTTCTCTATTCCTCTCTGCCCGATATATTAATACCAAAAATCATCCCTCTCATATAATCTGTCTTTATTACGACCCATAACAACCTTGAATTCAATATGTTTCGGTTTTAACAAAGTCCCATATCTCATTCACAGTCAGAAATGACACCCATTCCTCACTAAAGGAAGAATCTGCCCGTATAATTTCTTCATGTATTCTATGTAATCTTTTCTTTGTGGCGATCAGTTACCTTTAAGGCCTGTCAGGTGGTGAGAAGTTGGGGGGTTAGATTGATAATTGTTTTAAAGTGTTCTTGGGACTGGTCTTCTTCTGGTTCAAGAGTACCCTCACCTTTTTCCGGAAAAGCTACAACTTTACTCCATATATCTCGAAGGAAGATGTATGTCATATTTCTCTCGTCGTTCATTAGGTAGGAATTATCGGCTTTGTTACTTCCTCGAAGAGTTTTTAGATCTTTCTATTTTTGGTAAAACGAGCTGACGATTTATAGATTTTCTTCCAGTTTTATTTCTAAGTTTTCACAGGGTTTGTACTTTCTTTTCCTTAATTGAGAGAAACTGAGAGACTAATTGTTTCTCATTACCTGGGTACTTGGCTTAGGCCAGGATACACACAAACACCCACACACACATATACACACACACACAGACATACACACACACACACACACACACACACACACACACACACATATATATATATATGTATATATATATATATATATATATGTATATATATATATATATATATATATATATATATATATATATATATATATATATATATATATATATATATATATATATATATATATATATATATATATGTATATGTATATATATATATATATATATATATATATATATATATATATATATATATATATATATATTTTTTTTTTTTTTTTTTTTTGCTTTGTCGCTGTCTCCCGCGTTTGCGAGCTAGCGTAAGGAAGCAGACGAAAGAAATGGCCCAACCCACCCCCATACACATGTATATACATACGTCCACACACGCAAATATACATACCTACACAGCCTTCCATGGTTTACCCCAGACGCTTCACATGCCTTGATTCAATCCACTGACAGCACGTCAACACCGGTATACCACATCGCTCCAATTCACTCTATTCCTTGCCCTCCTTACACCCTCCTGCATGTTCAGGCCCCGATCACACAAAATCTCTTTCACTCCATCTTTCCACCTGCAATTTGGTCTCCCTCTTCTCCTCGTTCCCTCCACCTCCGACACATATATCCTCTTGGTCAATCTTTCCTCACTCATTCTCTCCATGTGCCCAAACCATTTCAAAACACCCTCTTCTGCTCTCTCAACCACGCTCTTTTTATTTCCACACATCTCTCTTACCCTTACGTTACTTACTCGATCAAACCACCTCACACCACACATTGTCCTCAAACATCTCATTTCCAGCACATCCATCCTCCTGCGCACAACTCTATCCATAGCCCACGCTTCGCAACCATACAACATTGTTGGAACCACTATTCCTTCAAACATACCCATTTTTGCTTTCCGAGATAATGTTATCGACTTCCACACATTCTTGAAGGCTCCCAGAATTTTCGCCCCCTCCCCCACCCTATGATCTACTTCCGCTTCCATGGTTCCATCCGCTGCCAGATCCACTCCCAGATACCTAAAACACTTCACTTCCTCCAGTTTTTCTCCATTCAAACTCACCTCCCAATTGACTTGACCCTCAACCCTACTGTACCTAATAACCTTGCTCTTATTCACATTTACTCTTAACTTTCTTCTTTCACACACTTTACCAAACTCAGTCACCAGCTTCTGCAGTTTCTCACATGAATCAGCCACCAGCGCTGTATCATCAGCGAACAACAACTGACTCACTTCCCAAGCTCTCTCATCCCCAACAGACTTCATACTTGCCCCTCTTTCCAAAACTCTTGCATTCACCTCCCTAACAACCCCATCCATAAACAAATTAAACAACCATGGAGACATCACACACCCCTGCCGCAAACCTACATTCACTGAGAACCAATCACTTTCCTCTCTTCCTACACGTACACATGCCTTACATCCTCGATAAAAACTTTTCACTGCTTCTAACAACTTGCCTCCCACACCATATATTCTTAATACCTTCCACAGAGCATCTCTATCAACTCTATCATAAGCCTTCTGCAGATCCACAAATGCTGCATACAAATCCATTATCTTGTGGAGGCTAAGGTGAAGATTTGTATGGGTTTTCAGAAAAGAAGAGTGAATGTTGGGGTGAAGAGGGTGGTGAGAGTAAGTGAGCTTGGGAAGGAGACTTGTGTGAGGAAGTACCAGGAGAGACTGAGTACAGAATGGAAAAAGGTGAGAACAATGGAAGTAAGGGGAGTGGGGGAGGAATGGGATGTATTTAGGGAATCAGTGATGGATTGCGCAAAAGATGCTTGTGGCATGAGAAGAGTGGGAGGTGGGTTGATTAGAAAGGGTAGTGAGTGGTGGGATGAAGAAGTAAGATTATTAGTGAAAGAGAAGAGAGAGGCATTTGGACGATTTTTGCAGGGAAAATAATGCAATTGAGTGGGAGATGTATAAAAGAAAGAGACAGGAGGTCAAGAGAAAGGCGCAAGAGGTGAAAAAGAAGGCAAATGAGAGTTGGGGTGAGAGAGTATCATTAAATTTTAGGGAGAATAAAAAGATGTTCTGGAAGGAGGTAAATAAAGTGCGTAAGACAAGGGAGCAAATGGGAACTTCAGTGAAGGGCGCAAATGGGGAGGTGATAACAAGTAGTGGGGATGTGAGAAGGAGATGGAGTGAGTATTTTGAAGGTTTTTGAATGTGTTTGATGATAGAGTGGCAGATATAGGGTGTTTTGGTCGAGGTGGTGTGCAAAGTGAGAGGGTTATGGAAAATGATTTGGTAAACAGAGAAGAGGTAGTAAAAGCTTTGCGGAAGATGAAAGCCGGCAAGGCAGCAGGTTTGGATGGTATTGCAGTGGAATTTATTAAAAAGGGGGGTGACTGTATTATTGACTGGTTGGTAAGGTTATTTAATGTATGTATGACTCATGGTGAGGTGCCTGAGGATTGGCGGAATGCGTGCATAGTGCCATTGTACAAAGGCAAAGGGGATAAGAGTGAGTGCTCAAATTTCAGAGGTATAAGTTTGTTGAGTATTCCTGGTAAATTATATGGGAGGGTATTGATTGAGAGGGTGAAGGCATGTACAGAGCATCAGATTGGGGAAGAGCAGTGTGGTATCAAAAGTGGCAGAGGATGTGTGGATCAGGTGTTTGCTTTGAAGAATGTATGTGAGAAATACTTAGAAAAGCAAATGGATTTGTATATATATGTATATATATATATATATATATATATATATATATATATATATATATATATATATATATATATATATATATATATATATATGTATATATATATATATATATATATATATATGTATATATATATACATATATATATATATATATACATATATATATATATATATATATATATATATATATATATATATATATATATATATATATATATATATATATATATATATATATATATATATATATATATATAGATAATCATATATATTGGAAAGGATCACAATTTTTGCGCGTGATCAAGTACATTCCTATGAGTCCACAGGGAGAATGAGACACGATAAGTTCCCAAGTGCACTTTCGTGCAATAATCACATCATCAAGGGAGATACAAAAAATAAACTTAAGTCGGTTGATACACAACGAATTGTCGTAGCTAGGATGCCATTTGGTAAAGAAGTGATTGTCCAAGACAGAATGTGCGTATCATAAACTTGTTATGTGGACAAGAAGAGGAATTGTTTATAAATCTTATCAACAATAAAGGTATCCAATTTGTATAGACTTTCACTAATATTAAGGTCATAGTTCTATGTGTGTTTGAAAATAGATGATTCAATGATATTTCTTCTGGTACTGGAGTTTGAGTTGATAACTGAGATGGCATTACTCCAGTCAATACAGTGATCATAGTTTTTAACGTATTTAAACTAGGCATTTGAATCTTGCCCTGTTCTCATAATATATTTATGTTGCTTAAGTCTAACAGAGAGATCCTTACCAGACTACCCAACATAAATCTTATCACAATTTCTACCTGGCACTTTGTAGATGCATCCAAGAGAATCTTCTGGTGAGTTCCTGATTAAGATATTCTTTATAGTATTATTATTGCTGAAGACAACATTTACAATAAAGGATTTAAGCAACATGGGAAGTAAAGTAAAATCACTGTTAAAAGGGAGAACTAAAAGATTTTTGGTGTCAGTGGGAGGTTTAAGTTCAAGTCTATAAAATATATTCTTTGCTAACTTAAGGGATTTATCAATGAAAGATCTGGGGTACTTTAACTTAGATCCAATAGAACATATCTTCTCAGACTTGACATGAATAAACTCTGGACTGCAAATACGTAATGGCCTAAGGAACATACATTGAAATGATGATTTAACCCTGTCATGCTGAGATGAGTAATAATAGATATATGAGCATACATTGTATATTGTTCGGTTTTCTGTATATGCTAAACTTAAATCTGTTTCCTTACCTATGGATCATGTAATGTAAAAATGGTAACATACCATTATTTTCATTTTCTACAGTAAATTTGATGGAAGGGACTAAATTGTTAAATAAAGGGAGAAATGTTTGTAGATTTTCATTTGTTGGCCAAACACAAAGAACGTCATATACATATCTAAACAAAACTGCATTAGAAGGTAAGATATCCTTTAGTGATTTTGTTTCAAAGAATTCCATAAAAAGATTACTTAGTACAGGTGAAAGAGAGTTAGCCTTTTCAATCCATGTTCCTTAGGGTATTACGTATTTGCAGTCCGGAGTTTATTGTTACACCTCCTTTACCACTCATATAACAATCCCAGAGAGAGAGAGAGAGAGAGAGAGAGAGAGAGAGAGAGAGAGAGAGAGAGAGAGAGAGAGAGAGAGAGAGAGAGAGAGAGAGAGAGGCGGGTGGGGACAGGGTGGAAGGACGAAAGCTGTAAACAAGCAGCACTTCTTGGTCGTTTCCCCGCGGCTCCAAGTGAACGGCTCACAATAGAGGGTCAGAAGACAATAAGTATTTATATCCTAGCTACGAGGAAGAGAAGGTCAAGTAAACAAAGACGAGAATGACAGATGAATGAATGACTGGAGGCCGGTTACCTTCAGTTGAAGTACGCCATTGTGAAGGCTAGCTATAGGTTGGTGTGGGTTTTGATTCTAGAGACTTAATGAGGTCTATGACGACAGACGAGATATGTAAGATAGTGATATATATATATATATATATATATATATATATATATATATATATATATATATATATATATATATATATATATATATATATATATATATATATATATATATATACATAGAGAGAGAGAGAGAGAGAGAGAGAGAGAGAGAGAGAGAGAGAGAGAGAGAGAGAGTATTACATAGTTTAACAGACCACTCAGACACAAGATCAAAGTGAAATGCTCTGGCCTTAACACTACCTAAAAGAAAAAAGAAAAAAACCGTCGTCATAAAAATAGTGTAAGAAAAAAATTGCAAAGAAAAGATTCTCTCCCTACCCTCCACTTCCTCTGGTAACACGGTGGACGGAAGAATGATACGAAAAATACCTTGCAGGAGTAATGTGCCTGTAGGAAATTTTTATAGGAAAGTCATAAGGTAGAATGAACATGGATATGTCAGAGAGAGAGAGAGAGAGAGAGAGAGAGAGAGAGAGAGAGAGAGAGAGAGAGAGAGAGAGAGAGAGAGAGAGAGAGAGAGAGAGAGAGAGAGAGAGAGAGAGAGAGAGAGAGAGAGAGAGAGAGAGAGAGAGTATATGGTTGAGCTTCGGAAATGTTTCTTGTTGCTAGTTTTCACTGAAAAAGGACACGATATTTTGGAATATGAGGTGGTTTGGTGAAATCCCAGCCTCATTGGAGTTTCGACAACCATTCAGAATGATTTATCATAAATGACGACTAACACAAGTACTACTTTTTGTTGCCTTCTGCTTGTAAAGAAGTGACAATAATGATTTGACATTGGAGATATAGGTAAAGCCATGGTTATCAAGTAGACTAGAGAAAAAAAAAGGATGTATATATATACATATATATATATATATATATATATATATATATATATATATATATATATATATATATATATATATATATATATATATATATAGATATATATATATATATATATATATATTATATATATATATATATATATATATATATATATATATATATATATATATATATATATATATATATATATATATATATATATATATATATATCATATATATTTATTTTTTTTATTATACTTTGTCGCTGTCTCCCGCGTTTGCGAGGTAGCGCAAGGAAACAGACGAAAGAAATGGCCCAACCCCCCCCATACACATGTATATACATACGTCCACACACGCAAATATACATACCTACACAGCTTTCCATGGTTTACCCCAGACGCTTCACATGCCCTGATTCAATCCACTGACAGCACGTCAACTCCGGTATACCACATCGCTCCAATTCACTCTATTCCTTGCCCTCCTTTCACCCTCCTGCATGTTCAGGCCCCGATCACACAAAATCTTTTTCACTCCATCTTTCCACCTCCAATTTGGTCTCCCTCTTCTCCTCGTTCCCTCCACCTCCGACACATATATCCTCTTGGTCAATCTCTCCTCACTCATTCTCTCCATGTGCCCAAACCACTTCAAAACACCCTCTTCTGCTCTCTCAACCACGCTCTTTTTATTTCCACACATCTCTCTTACCCTTACGTTACTCACTCGATCAAACCACCTCACACCACACATTGTCCTCAAACATCTCATTTCCAGCACATCCATCCTCCTGCGCACAACTCTATCCATAGCCCACGCCTCGCAACCATACAACATTGTTGGAACCACTATTCCTTCAAACATACCCATTTTTGCTTTCCGAGATAATGTTCTCGACTTCCACACATTCTTCAAGGCCCCCAGAATTTTCGCCCCCTCCCCCACCCTATGATCCACTTCCGCTTCCATGGTTCCATCCGCTGCCAGATCCACTCCCAGATATCTAAAACACTTCATATATATATATATATATATATATATATATATATATATATATATATATATATATATATATATATATATATATATATATATATTTTATTTTTTTTTTATTATACTTTGTCGCTGTCTCCCGCGTTTGCGAGGTAGCGCAAGGAAACAGACGAAAGAAATGGCCCAACCCCCCCCCCCCCCCCCCCCATACACATGTATATACATATGTCCACACACGCAAATATACATACCTACACAGCTTTCCATGGTTTACCCCAGACGCTTCACATGCCTTGATTCAATCCACTGACAGCACGTCAACCCCGGTATACCACATCGCTCCAATTCACTCTATTCCTTGCCCTCCTTTCACCCTCCTGCATGTTCAGGCCCCGATCACACAAAATCTTTTTCACTCCATCTTTCCACCTCCAATTTGGTCTCCCTCTTCTCCTCGTTCCCTCCACCTCCGACACATATATCCTCTTGGTCAATCTTTCCTCACTCATTCTCTCCATGTGCCCAAACCACTTCAAAACACCCTCTTCTGCTCTCTCAACCACGCTCTTTTTATTTCCACACATCTCTCTTGCCAGATCCACTCCCAGATATCTAAAACACTTCACTTCCTCCAGTTTTTCTCCATTCAAACTCACCTCCCAATTGACTTGACCCTCAACCCTACTGTACCTAATAACCTTGCTCTTATTCACATTTACTCTTAACTTTCTTCTTCCACACACTTTACCAAACTCAGTCACCAGCTTCTGCAGTTTCTCACATGAATCAGCCACCAGCGCTGTATCATCAGCGAACAACAACTGACTCACTTCCCAAGCTCTCTCATCCCCAACAGACTTCATACTTGCCCCTCTTTCCAAACTCTTGCATTTACCTCCCTAACAACGCCATCCATAAACAAATTAAACAACCATGGAGACATCACACACCCCTGCCGCAAACCTACATTCACTGAGAACCAATCACTTTCCTCTCTTCCTACACGTACACATGCCTTACATCCTCGATAAAAACTTTTCACTGCTTCTAACAACTTGCCTCCCACACCATTTATTCTTAATACCTTCCACAGAGCATCTCTATCAACTCTATCATATGCCTTCTCCAGATCCATAAATGCTACATACAAATCCATTTGCTTTTCTAAGTATTTCTCACATACATTCTTCAAAGCAAACACCTGATCCGCACATCCTCTACCACTTCTGAAACCACACTGCTCTTCCCCAATCTGATGCTCTGTACATGCCTTCACCCTCTCAATCAATACCCTCCCATATAATTTACCAGGAATACTCAACAAACTTATGCCTCTGTATATATATATATATATATATATATATATATATATATATATATATATATATATATATATATATATATATATATATATATATATATATATATATGTATATATATATATATATATATATATATATATATATATATATATATATATATATATATATATATATATATATATATATATATATATATATATATATATATATATGCTTGTGGCATGAGAAGCGTGGGAGGTGGGTTGATTAGAAAAAAAAGGTAGTGAGTGGTGGGATGAAGAAGTAAGATTATTAGTGAAAGAGAAGAGAGAGGCATTTGAACGATTTTTGCAGGGAAAAAATGCAAATGAGTGGGAGAGGTATAAAAGAAAGAGGCAGGAGGTCAAGAGAAAGGTGCAAGAGGTGAAAAAGAGGGCAAAGGAGACTTGGGGTGAGAGAGCATCATTAAATTTCAGGGTGAATAAAAAGATGTTTTGGAAGGAGGTAAATAAAGTGCGTAAGACAAGGGAGCAAATGGGAACTTCAGTGAAGGGGGCAAATGGGGAGGTGATAACAAGTAGTGGTGATGTGAGAAGGAGATGGAGTGAGTATTTTGAAGGTTTGTTGAATGTGTTTGATGATAGATTGGCAGATGTGGGGTGTCTTGGTCAGGGTGGTGTGCAAAGTGAGAGGGTTAGGGAAAATGATTTGGTAAATAGAGAAGAGGTAGTAAAAGCTTTACGGAAGATGAAACCCGGCAAAGCAGCAGGTCTGGATGGCATTCCAGTGGAATTTATTAAAAAAGGGGGTGACTGTATTGTTGACTGGTTGGTAAGGTTATTTAATGTATGTATGATTCATGGTGAGGTGCCTGAGGATTGGCGGAATGCTTGCATAGTGCCATTGTACAAAGGCAAAGGGGATAAGAGTGAGTGCTCAAATTACAGAGGTATAAGTTTGTAAAGTATTCCTGGTAAATTATATGGGAGGGTATTGATTGAGAGGGTGAAGGCATATACAGAGCATCAGATTGGGGAAGAGCAGTGTGGTTTCAGAAGTGGTAGAGGATGTGTGGATCAGGTGTTTGCTTTGAAGAATGTAAGCGAGAAATACTTAGAAAAACAAATAGATTTGTATGTAGCATTTATGGATCTGGAGAAGGCATATGATAGAGTTGATAGAGATGCTCTCTGGAAGGTATTAAGAATATATGGTGTGGGAGGCAAGTTGTTAGAAGCAGTGAAAAGTTTTTATCGAGGATGTAAGGCATGTGTACGTGTAGGGAGAGAGGAAAGTGATTGGTTCTCAGTGAATGTAGGTTTGCGGCAGGGGTGTGTGATGTCTCCATGGTTGTTTAATTTGTTTATGGTTGGGGTTGTTAGGGAGGTGAATGGAAGAGTTTTGGAAAGAGGGGCAGGTATGAAGTCTGTTGTGGATGAGAGAGCTTGGGAAGTGTCAGTTGTTGTTCGCTGATGATACAGCACTGGTGGCTGATTCATGTAAGAAACTGCAGAAGCTGGTGACTGAGTTTGGTAAAGTGTGTGAAAGAAGAAAGTTAAGAGTAAATGTGAATAAGAGCAAGGTTATTGGGTACAGTAGGGTTGAGGGTCAAGTCAATTGGGAGGTAAGTTTGAATGGAGAAAAACTGGAGGAAGTGAAGTGTTTTAGATATCTGGGAGTGGATTTGGCAGCGTATGGAACCATGGAAGCGGAAGTGAATCATAGGGTGGGGGAGTGGGCGAAAATTCTGGGAGCCTTGAAGAATGTTTGGAAGTCGAGAACATTATCTCGGAAAGCAAAAATGAGTATGTTTGAAGGAATAGTGGTTCCAACTATGTTGTATGGTTGCGAGGCGTGGGCTATGGATAGAGTTGTGCGGAGGAGGGTGGATGTGCTGGAAATGAGATGTTTAAGGACAATATGTGGTGTGAGGTGGTTTGATCGAGTATGTAATGTAAGGGTGAGAGAGATGTGTGGAAATGAAAAGAGTGTGGTTGAGAGAGCAGAAGAGGGTGTTTTGAAATGGTTTGTTCACATGGAGAGAATGAGTGGGGAAATATTGACCAAGAGGATATATGTGTCAAAGGTGGAGGGAACGAGGAGAAGTGGGAGACCAAATTGGAGGTGGAAAGATGGAGTGAAAAAGATTTTGTGTGATCGGGGCCTGAACATACAGGAGGGTGAATGGAGGGCAAGGAATAGAGTGAATTGGAGCGATGTGGTATACCGGGGTTGACGTGCTGTCATTGGATTGAATCAGGGCATGTGAAGCGTCTGGGGTAAACCATGGAAAGCTGTGTAGGTATGTATATTTGCGTGTGTGGACTTATGTATATACATGTGTATGGGGGTGGGTTGGGCCTTTTCTTTCGTCTGTTTCCTTGCGCTACCTCGCAAACGCGGGAGACAGCGACAAAGCAAAAAAAAAAAAAAAAAAAAAATATATTTTGGAAAGGATTACAGTTTTTTGCGCGTGATCAAGATACTCCTAGATCTTTTATTGATAAATCCCTTAAGTTAGCAAAGAAATCATTTTATAGAGCTGAGCCCAGACCTCCCATTGACACCAAGAATCTTTTAGTTCTCCCTTTTAATAATAATTTCACTTTGCTTCCCATTTTGCTTAAATCCTTTAATGTAAATGTTGCCTTTAGCAACAATAATACTATAAAGAATATCTTAATCAGGAATTCACCAGAAAATTCTCTTGGTTGCATCTATAAAGTTCCTTGTGGAAACTGTGATAAATTTTATGTTGGTCAGACTGGTAAGGATCTTTCTGTTAGACTTAAGCAACATAGATATAGTATAAGAACGGGACAAGACTCAAATGCCTCGCTTTATCATGTTAAAAACTATGATCATTGTATTGACTGGCGTAACGCCAGTCAATACAATCTCAGTTGTTGACTCTAACTCTGTTACCAAGAGGAATATCATTGAATCTTCTATTATTAACTACACAAAGAATCATAATCTTGATATTAGTGATGGTCTATACAAATTAGATAACTTTATTGTTGATACGATTTGTAAAATGATAAGTTTATGAACGCTCGTTGTATGTTTTGGACAATCACATGTTTACCAAATGGCGTCCTAGCTTCGTCTGTTCGATGTATTTCAACTGACTGTGATATTTCCCTCTTGTGTCTCCCCTGATGATGTGATTATTACACGAAAGTGCACTTGGGAACTTTTCGTGTTTCATTTTCGCCGTGGACTCATAGGAATATATATATATATATATATATATATATATATATATATATATATATATATATATATATATATATATATATATATATATATATATATATATATATATATATATATATATATATATTTTCTTTTTCATACTATTTGCCATTTCCCGCACTAGCGAGGTATTGCTAAGAACAGAAGACTGAGCCTTAGAAGAAATATCCTCACTTGGCCCCCTTCTCTGCTCCCCTTTTGGAAAATAAATAAAAAAAAAAAACAAGAGAAAGGATTTCCAGCCACCCGCTCCTTCCCCTTTTAGCCGCCTTCTACGACACGCAGGGAAACCGTGAGAAGTATTCTTTCTCCCTTATCGCCAGGGATAATATATTTATTTATCTATACATTTATCTATTATACTTTCTCGCTGTCTCCCGCGTTAGCGGGGTAGCGCAAGGAAACAGACGAAAGAATGGCCCAACCCACCCACATACGCATGTATATACTTACATGTCCACACACGGACATATACATACCTATACATTCCAACGTATACATATATATACATACACAGACATAAACATATGTACACTTGTATATAATTCATACTTGCAGCTCTTATCTATTTCCGTCGCCACCGCGCCACACATGAAATGACAACTCCCTCACCCCGCATGCGCACGAGGTAGCGCTAGGAAAAGACAACAAAGACCACATTCGTTCACACTCAGTCTCTAGCTGTCATGTATAATGTACCGAAACCACAGCTCCCTTTCCACTTTCAGGTCCCACAAAACTTTCCCCAGACGCTTCACATGCCCTGGTTCAATCCGCTGACAGCACATCGACCCCGGTATACCACATCGTTCCAATTTACTATATTCCTTGCAGGCCTTTCACCCTGCTGCATGTTCAGGCCCCGATCACTCAAAATCTTTGTCACTCCATCCTTCCACCTCCAATTTGGTCTCCCACTTCTCGTTCCCTCCACCTCTGACACATACATTCTCTTTGTTAATTTTGCCTCACTCATTCTCTTCATGTGAGCAAACCATTTCAAAACACCCTCTTCTGCTCTCTCAACCACACTCGTTTTATAACCACACATCTCTCTTACCCTTTCATTACTTACTCGATCAAACCACCTCACAACACATATTGTCCTCAAACATCTCATTTCCAACACATCCACCCTCCTCCGCACAACTCTATAGCCCTCGCCTCGCAACCATATAACATTGTTGGAACTACTGTTCCTTCGAACCTACCCATTTTTGCTCTCCGAGATAATGTTCTCGCCTTCCACACATTTTTCAACGTTCCCAGAACTTTTGCCCCCTCCCCCACCCTATGATTCACTTTCGCTTCCATGGTTCCATCCACTGCCAAATCAACTCCCAGGTATCTAAAACACTTTACTTCCTCCAGTTTTTCTCCATTCAAACTCGCCTCCCAGTTGACTTGTCTCTGAACCCCACTGTACCTAATAACCTTGCTCTTATTCACATTTACTCTCAGCTTCCTTCTTTCACATTCTTTACCAAATTCAGTCACCAGCTTCAGCAGTTTCTCACCCGAATCAGCCACCAGCGCTGCATCAGCAGCGAACAACAACTGACTCACTTCCCAAGCTCTCTAATCCACAACAGACTGCATACTTGCCCCTCTTTCCAAAACCCTTGCATTCACCTCCCTAACAACCCCATCCATAAACAAATCAAACAACCATGGAGACATCACGCACCCCTGCCGCAAACCGACACTCATTGAGAACCAATCACTTTCCTTTCTTCCGACTCGTACACATGCCTTACATCCTCGATAAAAACTTTTCACTGCTTCTAACAACTTGCCCCCCACACCAAATATTCTTAATACCCTCCACAGAGCATCTCTATCAACTCTATCATATGCCTTTTCCAGATTCAGAAATGCTACATACAAATCCATTTGCTTTTCTAAGTATTTCTCACATACATTTTTCAAAGCAAACACCTGATCCACACATCCTCTACCACTTCTGAAACCGCACTGCTCTTCCCAAATCTGGTGCTCTGTACATGATTTCACCTTCTCAGTCAATACCCTCCCATATATTTTCCCAGGAATACTCAACAAACTTATACTTCTGTATTTTGAGCACTCTCTCTTATCCCCTTTACCTTTGTACAAAAGCACTAAGCATGCGTTCTTCCAATCCTCAGGCACCTCACCATGAGTCATACATACATTGAATATCCTTACTAACCAGTCAAAAATACATTCACCCCTTTTTTAATAAATTCCGCTGCAATACCATCTAAACTCGCTGCTTTGCCGGCTTTCATCTTCCGCAAAGCTTTTATTACCTCTTCTCTGTTTACCAAATCATTCTCCCTAACCCTCCTACTTCGTACACCACCTCGACCAAAACACCCTATATCTGCCACTCTATCATCAAGTACATTCAACAAACCTTCAAAATACTCACTCCATCTCCTTCTCACATCACCACTACTTGTTATAACCTCCTCATTAGCCCTCTCTACTGATGTTCCCATTTGTTCTCTTGTCTTACGCACTTTATTTACCTCCTTCCAAAACATCCTTTTATTCTCCCTAAAATTTAATGATACTCTCTCACCCCAACTTGCATTCGCCCTCCTTTTCACCTCTTGCACCATTCTCATGACCTCCTGCCTCTTGCACCATTCTCTTGACCTCCTGCCTCTTTCTTTTATACATCTCCCAATCATCTGCAAAACATGCCCAAATGCCTCCCTCTTCTTCACTAATAATCTTATTTCTTCATCCCACCACTCACTGCTCTTTCTAATCGGCCCAGTAGGGTTCAGAGACAAGTCAATTGGGAGGTAAGTTTGAATGGAGAAAAACTGAAGGAAGTGAAGTGTTTTAGATATCTGGGAGTGGATTTGGCAGCAAATGGAACCATGGAAGCGGAAGTGAATCATAGGGTGGGGGAGGGGGCGAAAGTTCTGGGACTGTTGATAAATGTGTGGAAGTCGAGAACGTTATCTTGGAAAGCAAAAATGGGTATGTTTGAGGGAATAGTGGTTCCAACAATGTTATATGGTTGCTAGGCGTGAGCTATAGATAGCTATAGATAGATAGAGTTGTGCGTAGTAGGTTGGACGTGCTGGAAATGAGATGTATGAGGACAGTATGTGGTGTGAGGTGGTTTGATCGAGTAAGTAATGAAAAGGTAAGAGAGTTGTGTGGTAATAAAAAGTGTGGTTAGGAGAGCAGTAGAGGATGTTTTGAAATGGTTTGGTCACGTGAAGAGAATGAGTGAGGAAAGATTGACAAAGAGGATATATATGTCAGAGGCGGAGGGAACGAGGAGAAGTGGGAGACGAAATTTAAGGTGGAAAGATAGAGCGAAAAAAAATTTTGAGTGATCGGGGGCTGAACAGGCAGGAGGGTGAAAGGCGTGAAAGGAATAGAGTGAATTGGAACGATGTGGTGTACCGTGGTCGACGTGCTGTAAATGGATTGAACCAGGGCATGTGAAGCGTCTGGGGTAAAGCAGGGTAAGTTTTGTGGGGCCTGGAAGTCGAAAGGGAGCTGTGGTTTCGGTGCATTATACATGACAGGTAGAGACTAAGTGTGAACGAATGTGGCTTTTGTTTTCTTTTCCTAGCGCTACCTTGCTCACATGTAAGGGGAGGGGGTTGTCATTTCATGTGTGCCGTGGTGGCGACGGAAATGAATAAGGGCATACAGCATGAATTATGTATATGTGTATATAAAAATATGTCTGTGTGTGTATATATATGTATACTTTGATATGTATAGGTATGTATATGTGTGTAGTGAGTCACATGCTGGGGGAGGGTGCGAAGGTTTTGGGAACGATAAAGAGTGTGTGGAAGGAGAGAACCTTATTTCGGAGAGCAGAAATGGATATGTATGAAAAAATAGTAGTGCCAACAATATATGTGGTTGCGAGGCATGAGCTTCAGATAGGATTGTACAGAGGAGGGTGGATGTGTTGGAATTGAAATATTTGAGGAAAATATGTATTTGTGGTGGTTTGATCGAGTAAGTAACGAAAGGGTAAATGAGATGTCTGGAAATAGAAATGATTTGGACATATGGAGAAAATGAGTGAGGAAAGATTGACAAATAATATATATATGTCAGAGGTGGAGGGAACAAGGGGAAGCGGGAGATCAAACTGGAGCGATTTCGAGCGAGCTGGGCCTGAACATACAGGAGGGTAAGAGGCGTGCAAGGAATAGAGTGAATTGGAACGATGTGGTGTACTGGGGTCGACATGCTGTCAATGGACTGAACTAGGGCATGTGAAACATCTGGGCTAGACTATGGAAAGGTCTGTGGGGCGTTGATGTGGACAGGGAGCTTTGGTTTCAGTGCATTACACACAACAATTAGAGAATGTGTCAACAAATGTGGCCTTTTTTTCTGTTTTTCTGGCGATGTCCCGCTGAAGTAGGGGATAGCGATGTTGTTTCCTGTTGAGCAGGAATATATATATATATATATATATATATATATATATATATATATATATATATATATAGAGAGAGAGAGAGAGAGAGAGAGAGAGAGAGAGAGAGAGAGAGTTCATGACAATGAAAAGTTTCTGCAGCGCAAAATTCTTTCAACACCGAAGGATAAAGACATTCTCGCACATCATTCTTATCAAACAATAAACTCAGATAGGGATTAATGGTCGTTGGAAGACATGTTACCTTCATTGTGTAATGTGAATACATGTGTCCTTGAAAATCTAAACTTTTTCATTCTTCATCTTATAACGAGAAGGAGGTAGATCAAAACTTCAGAAAGTAAAGCTTCCACGATTCTCTATCCAGCACAAGTTATTGAATTCGTTAGAAAGAATTTTATATCAGTGTATATGATTGCTCACGTATATCTTTTGAAGTACTTCACGAGGTAATTTGGAGAAAGAATTGACTGTTCACTTAGATCATACCCTCTGGCGTAAGCTGTAGAAATATAATGTATAACTTGATATTTTTATTTCTAACAGATCTTTTTAACTCGGCAGTTTGTGGAATTAAAGTGCAAGCATTTTAATACAGTCGTAAAATGTATAATTTTTAATTGTTGTATACTGTGTGCTAAAACTGGAGTGTGACATGTCATTTGAATTATTATAATTCTGATATGTAATGTATTCATGTAATTAATGTCATATAACATGCACATTTAATCTGAGGTATGTAGCGTATGTCTTTGTTCTTTAAAAGATGAAAAAGTGATATTTATAAATGACCCTCGGCTTAACTTGGCCTGTTGGGCCTAGTTCACACGAGTGTGAATTCGCGTCGCGTGAAAACGTGTAGTCAGGCGGGTGCAATTTGGTCAGCCTTTCACACGAGCGTGTTCCACGTTCAGTGCGCTCACAGCTGGTCATGAAGGCGGAGGTCAAGGAAAGAGTCAAGTATGTGTACTTGTGGAATTGATTTATGAAGAAAAGACGTCTCAAACGGTGGCTATGTGGTTATGACTAGTTCTGTGCCATGACTTTTTTGCCATGGCATTGTTCTGCAATAGGTTATTACATCATCAAGATCTACCTCGAAGTATATAGATAAATAGATAGATAGATGAATATATGTAGATATGTACAGTATAGCGACAGACATATTTATAAGATATAGATATAGATCGATAAATAATCCATGTTGTCAATCACAAATACTTGTAAATACTTACCAAACATAGATAATTATCATAGGCACTTTACAGCATACCGTGTCTCTCAAGAGTTGAACCACAGCTGACACACTAGACAGAAACCCACTCGTCTGAAATACACCATTGATATATGAACACTGCGAGCACATGCGATGTGCTTTTACCCATCACGGGCTAGCAGTGCATGGGCTCTGTGTCTGCTCTGCGAACGCGTGGAATTTTCCTGCTCACGCCCACATAAACGCTTCCCACTGAAGCTTATTTATTTCTAACCCTCGCCTGTTTTGACGCGACCGTCAGTGCACGCTCGTGTGAGCGACGCCCAAAGGTAACAGTGATCTCACGGCTGGACATAATGATAACCTGGAGGAGCCCATCAGTCGGTTCATTGGTCTTTCTCCATAAAAAAGATTCTTACTATTGATTGAGGATAGACATTAAAGGAAACATGAAGGTACTTGCCTTATTATGATGAGTGATATCATTGCCATAGGAATGGATCTAAAACGATTTAGTCGTACAAATTACATTATTCTTCCTTATTTACGTTTGACCATTTGTATTTAATCCGCATAAGAGATGACTTCAGCAGACTCTTCCAGTCTTCCAAACGCTTTTCTTCTGTTATTACCGACTCTAGATCGATAATTTCTTGCCACTTTTCCACATTCACTACGAGAAACGTAAGACACAATCAAACTTCAAGTTTTCTCGGTTTTTATGTTATCAAATAACGATATACTGTACAGGCTTGATTCAGTTCAGTGCTAAAAACCAATTTTCTAATTAACGGCAGGTAAGCGAATTTCTCTTCGGACGTCTGCCCTGACAACACTCCAAGCCATAGATAGCTCGTTCCGCTAAGCTTCCTCAGTCCCTGCAACTTGCATGGCTGAACCTTTGCTTATGATGGCATCGTCGGTAACCTATTTCCACCTCTACTGGTGTTACCTAGACTATCATAGAACATTTTGGTTATCATATTACTTTCATGCAGTTCCATGTGACACTACCATCCCCAAATGTCCTTTTTCAAAGACTATGTAAGATCAGGTTCACCTTGTAGCTCATTCCACATTTGTTATATTCTGGTCAAGTTGCACCTTTTAATCAGTGTTAGGAGCCTTATCTCTGCTCCTTGGAGATGCATTTATGATCGATGGTTCCCCTCCAGGAAGGCATCTAAACTGTCTCTCATGTTCTAAGTACAAAAGACAGACGCCTATATCTGGTAAAGCCATCATTTTTACGTTTCAGAACAGGTTTTATTCCCTCATTAAACTTAACCCCTGGATGATTAATGCATCATGACTACTTCAGTACATGATCGTCAAGAGTCAAGTGACGCTGAGCTGGGTCTCCCTGATGGACCATGGTATATGACTTCCCTTTGCTAATATGCAGACTAGGAACACTCATGACTTAATCTTATCTGGTGACTGCTGATAATCCTCATAGGAAGTATGATTTCACAGTTTTCAGTTTGATGACATGTTTCCTTCATCACTCATCCGTCACTAGTCCAAACAGCTATGGTGAAGACCTTCCACGTCAGAGTACAGTAAACTTGCCACGACTCTTCTCTTGAATTCACTATGCAGTCATTGTTGTCATATGTGCTTTACATTGCTCCAAGGAGCTTTGTGAGATGGGACATCCTCCACTCTAGTGCTTCTTTTCGCAGTATTTCTTGTAAGTAAGCTGTCTGGTAAATGCCCTTTCTAAACCTAGAAATGGAAGGCTTTTTCTTGTTCCGCAAGTCCTTTTTTGAGAATGATTTTGAGTTCAAATATTACCTCCATTGTTCCTTTTAGATAAAATGCTTAATACTATTCACTCGCAAACTAAATGTCTTATCTAGTCTCTTCTCCTATATTTTGCTTTTGTGTACCATCAGAGCATAAAAAATAATCAAGTGAAGAGCACAAAAGCAAACTGAAAAACCTGGAGAAAGAGAATGGCTATTGAAGCAGAAGAGAAAAAAAAAAAGACGAGAAAGATGTTGAGGTCCAGCAACGCTAACAAGGACTGAGATTGTTAGACAAGATACATGCAGATATTTGAAAGACCTTGATCCTTATATGACACAAAGCTCACATGAACTTTGTTATATGCACTCAAGAGGTATCGAAGGGCCACTTGAAACGTTTACCATAACTCGTTGGAGGAGGAAGTCCGTGCCGGAAGAACTGGAGGAAGGCGAACATATATGTCGCCAATGGTATGGAGCCGATGGAGGGAAAGTGCAGTAGGCTACTTAGACGCTGATAGACGCGCTCCATCAAAATAATGACTAGCTCGAACCTAATCATGAGGATATGGCAACACGCCACACAATCAGGCAGTGAAAAATGGCTCCGGTCTTGGAATACTGTCGTAGGTCATGTAATCCTACCGTGATTTAATATCATGTGGGATAATTGGCCAAGGAACTTGCATTACGAAAACTGTAAGATCACATGTATATTCTATCACTGATGAGTCCTCTAGCGGCAAATGGCTACACTGCTGCTAAGATCTCTCTCTTAACTCTAAATCTGTATGATCTAAAAAATGGCATGTCGATTACAGCATTCTTCTGCGTTCCTTTTTAATCTTCATTTGATATTCTTATGATACTGACAATATAGACATTATGCTATATTATATAATATCATATTATATTATATTGTATTATCATATGTGCATTTTATTACTCATGAGAAATCTAGCGGCAAATGACTACACTGTTGGTAAGATCTCTTTAAACTAAATCTATATTACTTCAAACATGGTCTGTCGATCTTAGCATTCTTTTGTATTCATATGTAATCTCCGTTTGACGTTCTTACGATACTGACAATTTAGATACCTATAATAGCCTGAGGGGTTGTTCAACAACTCTTTAAGGCCATCACACTGGTCTCGTTCTTGTTGTGTCATTTCTTCTCACTTTTGTTTCCTTGCAGATCGCATTATAACACGAGTTTGTCGTCAATTCAGTAATGCCATAGTGTTTTCTTCCGTATCTAAACATATTAATCAAATTTTCCTATTGCTAAGTTGACTTTATTACACTCATATGTTGAAATCATTTCCACATAGTTCTATTGATATCTTTCATCAGGAAAATTTAGTGCATCCTCGGGCAATCTTGTGTCTGCGAGCCATTGCAATTCAACTGCACTATCAACATGAACTTAATGAGGTGCCGGAGTGAAAGGGATGGTAATCAGTTCAGTAGAGTTGGAGAGAACAGTCTCTGCATATGGGGTTTCTGGGAGCAAGTGAACCCTTCCATATCCCTACTGATTGTATCAACTTCAGGCTGTACTGCCTTCACTATAACTTTTATCTTTATCTCACTGGTTCTAGAGCGTCCATTATTGTTCTTAATCTTATCTCTCACAGCTGTACAGTCTCACTTTACTCTTACTTTTATCTCCCTAGTTCTACAACCTCCATTATTACTTTTAACAGTAAATTTCTCAGCCTTGAACTCTCTAAAAGTTCTTTCACCATCACCTCTCCCAGTTCCCTTTGCTTCACCATTATATTTACCTGTATATCTCCCTTTTTTCAATCGCCTTCACAATTACGCTTACCGATAAATTCTTGTTGCTCTTCAGCTCCACCATTACTTATATCTCTTGTAGCTGTGCTACCTCCAGTATTATTAATGTTCCTGTGTCTTTCGCAGCCCATCGCCACCATCATTCCTACCAGCACCGCCTCTTAGTTCTTCTCTCTCTGTTATTACACCAGTAATACCTCTTACACTTACGGTCTCCCTTGTCACTCTTTCTTTTATTCCTATTATTGCAGATGCCTTCACTATCATTTCTATCAATATATTCATTGCATTTCTATTACTTTCAATCATATTCTTACCTATGACTCTTATAGTTCTCTAATTACCATTATGGACACCTCCCTGGGCTTCCTACACCTTTTCCAGTTCTATGAGCAGTATGACTTCGCCTTTACTATATACCGTAGTAATACAGCCTTCACTGTCGCCATTACGAAAACTTCCTCCAGTCCGGTGGGCTCCATCATGAATATTACTTCTACCTCATATTTCGTCTCCTACGGACAGGATAGGAGGGAAAGATCTCTCCATCAACGACTCCCGCTATGGGAAGAGCGGAGGGAAAAGTATGCGCTTGAGAAATGAGACAAGTAGAATTAAAACAAAATGAACAAGCAAAGACATGAAACAGCCAGTCGAATGGTTTAGAGATGTTGTGTGTCACGAAAAAATATCCACCTTCATCTTTACGTCTTCTGATAATCTCCTTCCTACTTACTCTCTTTTATTACTATCTTCTCTTCCTCTCCATCTTCATGTTCCTTACAAACTCTCCTCCCCATCATCTTCACATTATATTTCATTATTTCTATCACTACTGTTGCATTTACGATCAAATTTTCGAATAATCTCTCACACGTCTGCCTTCCTTGTTCCTCACTGCTTCCTTCCACATTCCTCACTTTTCTATTTCATTCTTAGAACATTTCCTATTTTACAGACTTCTGTGTCATTCTTGCCTTCCCTCCTCAACGAACGTGCATCTCATTCATGCCTACCCTGTTCCTTATCTCTTTATATTCAGTCCTTCCTCCGCCTCATCCTCCGATTCACCCTCCCATATCCCCCTCCAAGCCACGCCCGTATTCCCTCACTCCTCCTCACTCCAATTCACTCACCCAGTTCTCGGTTCGCCTGCAGCAGCAGTCCAGATAATTAGATACACCCTGACTTGCCCTTCCCTTTGGCTGGTCGTTTGCGGATCGTCCGGACGTGGTGATGGCTGGTCGCGTGTGCGTGCTAGGAATGCGTAGGTAGCGCCCCATGAGCTAAGGCATTGCTTGCGCGCGGTAATGCACTGGTTGTATCAGCTTAATGAAGGCACAGCACAGCTGGAAAGGTTCATATATCAGGGACATGTTATAGATGCCGTGGATGGCAGTGTTCTTGTTTATCATTTTGTTCATTTTTCTTTGGAATTTCGGCAAGGTGGACGAATATATGTTCCTGAATCAAAAGATGATGAAGAAAGAATGGTAAGGTAAGCAGTGAATACATGATAATCTCTCTCACTCTCTCTCTCTCTCTCTCTCTCTCTCTCTCTCTCTCTCTCTCTCTCTCTCTCTCTCTCTCTCTCTCTCTCTCTCTCTCAAGCAACCAGCGACCAGTGAGGGAGGTATATTACCAGTGCCACCCACCTGGGCAAAGAGAAGGTTAGTGAGTGCCAAGTCTCAAAAGTTTTGACCAAGGAACTATGTTTATATTTCTCCCTCACCCACACATGGGCTGATGGCTCACACCCCACCATCACACAGTCTCTCCATCTCATATATAACACTTGACAACCTAAACTGATATCACTAATTTACCTGTAGATATTGTGAACTTGCCCGGTCTGCCTTCAAGGTGTGGTAGATAAATGTGTGAACCTACCATCGTGATACCGGGATAATTCCAAATAACTGTTGAACTTCTATCTTTTTGATTTCCCCAGCGCAGGCATGAGTCAGTATATTGCAAGAATTAATATATTGTGTCCGGGAAGGCTCAACACACCATGTTTGTGTTGCTGAGACCTGACACAGCTTTTGGTAAAGTTGAACTGTGTGTCTTTTTTTGCGGGGAACTTCATCATGGAAATGTATGGCAACGCAAGAGTTTCAGTACACTGGACGAATGAGGAGCAGATACCATCTTGAAGTCGTGTCTCGTCGGATATACTAAATGAAAGTATTCAACTGGTAGTTAAGGACACTGCTGGTAGACATGATCTATAAACGGTGCATCTGTAGTCCCTCAAAACACCACCAGTGTGAACGGTGACGTGTTGGTCCTCTGAACACTGACATTGGTATGAGTCTTGATAGTGTTGTCTCTAATCAATGCCCTCACTCTCGTAGATGCTAAATTACCAGGAGGGGATCCCAATATTGGCGGTGTCATGAACACTGGCGCTGTCATATCCTGAAGGCGAGCAGTATTAATAATTTGGCTTAGTGGTGTTCACAATGGTGGTAACACCGCGAGAGCTAGGCAGTCCTGAATACTGACAGTGTTATAGGACCTTGCTATTAGGGTGCTTGGGAAGTCGCAGTGTTGAAATCGTTAATACAGTGTTGTGAGTGGTGATGCTCTACAGTGTTGAATGCTTGTAGTAATCTGACTTCTATCATAGTGTTACAAAGACACTCATGTCTTTGTAACACGTCGATATAATGATATAGATTATTACATTCTATCTTGAACGTTGTTCCAAATGTTTTGAACGCTTGTTCATTGTCATAAAGAGATATGACAGCAGTCTAGCGTTAAATACATCATTTTAAACATTAACATAGTTTTGTGAGCGCTGATGTTGTTCATTGAACGTAGACTTAGATGCAGAGATGTGCAAGTGTGGATGCGGAGATGTCCTGAACGATATAGTGGACTTTTGAACGCTAACATACGAGGGTAAACGTCGATGGAAATTTTGATCGCTGATGTATCGTTCTGAAAACTATTATGGCCCTGTGAACACTGTGGCAGAGCTGAGAATACTGAGACTGAGTTCTAAATAGTACAGTATTGTAAACACTTAAGCAAAACTGAGAAAATCAAGCCAGCGTTCTGAGAGATGGTTCAGTACTGTGAACGCTGGAGCCGGTCTGAGAATACTCAAATACCATTCTGAAAGATATCAGAGTATTGTAAACGGTTAATCAGAACCGTGAACATTGAAGCAACGTTCTGAAAGATGTCACAGTACTATGAACGCTTACGTCGACCTGTCAAAACAGATGCAGCGTTCTAGAAAAAAAATAGAATATTGCTTAGTAGTGCAAGCGTTACGACGATTATGCTAATAATTCTCTATGGGTGCTATCGGTAATCTAAAGTTCTGAATGCTGTTACAGTTTCACGAATAAACGCATCACTGTTGTTGTAAATGTTGCTGCGGGAAATATCTGTCTCCGTCGTCCGCTTGGCTGGGTGTTTGTGAGGCATTCGTGCGCCGAAATGGCTCCTCCGGCAGCGCTCTGGAATACTAAATGGCTGGCACCATACCATACTCACTCACCCCTCCAAGAAAAATATTTTCCTCAGTTACATAGAGGTTATTCATCTTGTCCAAAGTCATTCCCGTTTAAAGTTGTTCATGTCAATGGTACTTACTCTAATGGTGCGATGTGGTTCAAATTTCAGTGTAAATGGTGGTTGTTTGGGGTGTTAAAATAAGGGAGAGTCGTGGAGACTAGTTTGATGAATCGTCACTGAAATGATTGTTCCTAACGATGCATGAGGCATTGCTCAGTCTGATACAGTGCTTGTCTGCGTTTGAATAATTACTGATATGATAAGCCATTACTTTCCTGGCTGACATAAGTTTTTCTCCCTTTTTTTTTTTTGAGATGGATAAAGTTGATCGTGAAACTACTAGCTGTTCACGCATAAATACAGAATGCTCAGACTGAGATGATTTTTGGTTTACGATGAAAGACGTGTAACTTATTCAAAAGCACCGAGTCTTTATGCTGAAACAGTTCTAGATTGATATAATCAATACATTTAGCGACACGATAATTTCTCAAACTAAACACCTGCTCATGCCGAGCCAGTGGTCTCCAACACTGGAATGTTGATGTTCAAAATCAAGCAATTGTTTACACAATGAAATTCAGTATTTTTCTTATGCAAGTTAGAGTGATGGTTCTTCACGCTATAATCGTTGTTTGGTGTCGAGTCTGGAAAATGCTACTTTTATTTTTTCACTCACGGGTGAAGAAGTTGGTGTTGGTTGGGAGGTCTGGTGATATATGGTACGACACTTCTTGCCAACCGAGGCGATGTTACGTTACCATGTCGGTGTCCTGTGTATACAGTGTTGGTGTGTCTCGACACAGCGGTGCTGGATACTGGAATAACTGTGTGTGATGTGTCAGTCGTCGTCGGCATTATCTCACAGCAGCGAGGTACAGTTTTGAACAGCTTTAGTTACATACATAGAGTTAAATGAATGTACTGTGGTTAGCATGGTAACCATAACCGAAAAAGAAGAAAAAAAGGCAAAGTATATATTACTAAACATGGACATGAGCTACAGCTCCGTTTCCACTCACATGGTTTGTAAACCTCAACAGGGCGTTGGTGGCAGCACATATGTGTACTACGTATTTAGCTGAAGTTTACGTGGGAAGGTGCCATAAAATGGCGATCATAGATTACATAAGCAGTGTTGGTCCACCGTGATCTATTGGGACAAGATTACATTGTAGGAAGTGGGAGACGGGTGTAAGAGGTTACATACACACACACACACACACACAACACACACACACACATACACACACACATACACACACACAAAGGACATGTTCCGAGTCGGTAGATTCAGAAATTCTATTCTATAATGAGATGATGGTCGAGTGACATTGTGAGTCTCGAGGTTTGTGTAAATTTGGTAACGAGGCATTTAGGTTTGTCTGGGTCAGATGGCTGCAACACTCTGAGGGAGGGGAAGTTTTTCTTTTCCTTTACAGTCGAGACAAGAAACTTGTTTTGAAAGTCGGAACCCACGACATTTCATGTAAAGAAAGAACAATATATTGCGGGTGGGTCTTGATTTAGGATTTTCTTTTAACAAATACCACAGTTTAATACACATACAGAGAATCCATTAGCTTTAGCATTTTTTCCCATAAGGAAATCAGATCTGTATATCATACGGTAACTTCCCCATTGTTCCACGACATAAACATAGTCAACTATATAACAGAACATGTAATATTCACATGTATATCAGTGTCAAACTCAGTCGGTCCGCCTGCTGTTCTCGACAGCCTAGGTTCGACTCTCGGACGCTCAATGGTAAAATGGTTTAGATGGCCGACCATACTCATCTACGATTCATGTGGAGTGTTGCCAGCTGATGATTTCTTTCATCTTGTGCTACGTCATTTGATTCAGAGTTCCTTAAGTCAAAGATCTAACGTAACAGTTTCATCAGTGGTCACCTGTTCAAAGTTAGTGTTCTCTAATGGGAGAAACAGGCAGAAAAATTCACCCAAGGTCACACCACTTGATAATATAACATCACTTGTAAGATGTCGAAGCGTTCGAGGTCACAAGAGGTCACTGGGAATCACACTCACTAATGATCTAGATTACCAATTCATTTCACTCCCTCAGTCTCTACAGTGCTGCAGCAAGCCATGTAAAGTCATCGATCAACGAAATCTTTCTAGTCTTCCATTAACGAGCGTCCGGTAGTTAAGTCGGCAGCTATAAACGCTGTAGTAGCTGTTATATCCAGAGATGCAGTAATCATACCGTTGAAAGTGAGAGTTGCGTAGTGAAGAGGAAGTTTGTGTTCACTTATAACGTCCAACTGACGTGATCTGGCGCTGTGAACCGCCAGGATATGGCTGGCTCTCCAAAAAGAAGGTACTCGTGCTACGGCGAGGAGAACGGGACGGGATGTCTGCTGAGGACCTGAGAACAGACGATGGAAAGAGTTGTTTTGAGAGGCTGAGGCAAGGCACTTGACCCTCAGACGTACTGTTTGCTGTGTCAAAGGTGATCACAAGCTTCGCCACTTCCATACCAGATTCTGCCATAATGATCTCGGTCAACGATGTAATTATCAGATGAATCATACCCTCATGGGTCGAAAAACAAAGCGCTGTTGAGGTCTACCAATGAGGGCTACACGTGGTGTCTTGTGACTCGGACCCACAGCTGTGTTATGCTTATGAAACAGATGTGCCAAAAGTCATTAAACTCCGCTAGACGTCTAAGAGGAAATAAACCGACAAGTGCATAACACAACACCACATATCAGCTAGTTCCAGCTTATGTTTCATTAACACATACTCCTCTCTCTCTCTCTCTCTCTCTCTCTCTCTCTCTCTCTCTCTCTCTCTCTCTCTCTCTCTCTCTCTCTCTCTCTCTCTATCCCTCCCTCCCTCCCTCCCTCCTTCCCTCCCTCTCTCTCTCTCTCTCTCTCTCTCTCTCTCTCTCTCTCTCTCTCTCTCTCTCTCTCTCTCTCTCTCTCTCTCTCTCTCTCTTTCTCTCTGTCACACACACACATACACCCACACACACACACACACACACACACACACACACACACACACGCACTGGCCCCCGTGGTATATTTGTGTGTGTTACTGACCATGAGTAAACACGGCTTGCTCGGAGTGGTATATTGGTGAGTGTTTCTGATCATGAGTAAACACAGACATTTCCTCACCTGCATGAGTTTGAGTCCTGGGCGTGGCAGTCGTCCTACACCCAACTCAGGTATTCATTCTCCCCCTCGGGGCTGGTCGAGAAATTGGTACCTGGCGTTAGCTGGTGTGTGTGTGAACGTACATAGGACTAAAGACATGATACATATATTCAAGGTGAAGAGACAGGGCAACACGCGTGTAAAGCTGTATCCCTGCAACACATAGAGAGTAATCACACACACACAGACACGCACACACACGGACACAGACAGACACAGACAGACAGACAGACACACACACACACACACACACACACACACACACATACAGCACATATAAGGCCAAAACTAGAATATGCCTCTCAGGTTTGGTCACCACAACTATCGAAGCACGATGATCTAACAGAAAAGATGCAAATAAGAGAAACAAATATTTAACAAAATAACAAAAGAGAGCTGAGTTACAGGGTTTTAGATATGCCAGGAGGATTTCACAACAGATCGCTGACGTCAGAGAAATAGGGACAGAACAACTAGATGACATAACATGAAACTAAGATACGTGTTAGAATAGATGTGAGGAAGGAGTCTCATACTGTAGGAGCAATGGACAAATAGAATGTCTGATGTCATGGCTAATGGAGACAGCTTAAAGATGATCAGAGAAGTTGTATGACAGAACATAATCAAGAGATGGGACCCTACGAGCGTTAAACTCCCTTCCCAAACAATACAAATAGGTAATTACAAGGGAAGCGAGGTAGTAGATTATGGAGGGGCCCGTAAATGGAACATCCATCAAATATAACATTCCACTGTGAATGACTGAGAAATGAAATATAAAGGGGGTTAGACGACCACATGTTTTAAATCGATTGCTGAAGGGTGTGGACAAGTTCACTAAAGTAATTGCTCATGTAGAGAATATCATACCAACAGATGTTGTGAGCAACTGACATAGAATGAGGAGAGAAAAGAGAAATTCTGTAGTGAAGCGTAAGAGTAAATGTAGAAGGGAAGGAAATATCTCTTACTGAGAGGCAATTCTCTCAGCTGATGTGCCAGCAGTTAACTTCATAACTATCTCTGCGTAGATTCTGCTTTGAACCAATATGATAAACAGATGTTACTCTTCAACAACTGGGAAACGTATTATACAGTCCAAGAGACGGGTCACCACGAGAGTAGAAGCCCTACGCGCATATTACAGATAGATGACTTATGTCCAGCAACAACAAATACAGACAAACGTACACACATACAAGAGATGGGGACCCCCCCACGAGTGTAACACTACTACCCCATACAGTACAAATAGGTAATCACACACACGCACGCACACACACACACACACACACACATACACACACATACACTTTTCGTATCATTCTCGACATAATACGCATACATTAAAAGCTCCTATCTGTCTTTAACTATGAAGTCAAACCATTGCTGGAAGCTTTAATCTCTGGCATTATTTATTCCTAACATATCCTGATATTCTTTCATCTGTGAAAGAAATCTGCAGCGAACTTTTACGCCGAGGGACATGGACACTCGCTGAAAGAGGTCGTTGTAGCATAATTTCCAGGTGCGCCAGAAAGTTGGAGGTGAGCCTGTTGGGGGTCTATGACGAGAGTTGGAGGTCTGTGACAGCTGTTGGAGGTCTGCAATGGATGTTGGAGGCCTGTGAAATGTGTTCATGGTCATCCCGAGTCAGTACATAATGTAGATCACAATTCAGATAGTAGCAGTAACTACAAATACTTCTAAGTTATCATCTACTTCATAGGGAAAATATTTTGAAATAATTGATTGTTTTAGCTGTTCTCTTTCTTAGCTTTCTCGTCATCATGATCATCTTGTCCTCTGTCATTGCTCGTTACAGAACTAGATTTTCAAGGTTGTTAGAGATATCGAGAGAAAATTTGCTTCTAATTATGCGAAGTATTGGATGAACCGTTCCTCAGCAAGTGCCTGACGTCAGCTGACCAGTAGTTGAAAAGTGTCAACAAGGAGCACAGTCAGTCCTGTGTAACAAGAACTGTATATTGGTCTTCAGTTTGGTATCTGCTGCAGTGTAACCAATTTTCTTAGACAACGCTTCGAGTGCTTCTTAAAAGACCCTGCCGATGTGGTGAGGGCATTCCATCTCTGCCAATCCAATCTGGCATTCTGATCATCTTATAAACATGCGAGAAAAGTAGACTGCAGACAAGTTATGCCTTTTCCTTTCAAGTCATTATACTTTGTCGTTGTCTCCCGCATTAGCGAGGTAGCGCAAGGAAACAGGCTAAAGAATGGCCCAACCCACCCACATACACATGTATATACATAAACGCTCACACACGCACATATGCATACCTATACATTTCAACGTATACATACATATATATACACATGTGCATATCCATACTTGCTGCCTCCATCCATTCTCGTCGCCACTCCGCCACACATGAAAGAGCACCCCCCTCTCTCCCCGCGCGCGTGCCAGGAAGCGCTAGGAAAAGACAACGAAAGCTAACCGCTCGGCTATGATCACCCTTAATAGGGAAATAACTATTCAGTTGCTATTAATCGAATACCCTTCGTCTCACATCCATAAGCAAAGGGGTCTAGACCGATTAAATCCCATTAGTAAAGTTCTGTGAAGTTTTGTAAAATGCTTACTATTGGTAATGTGAGCCTGTTGGAATTTGACAGGTCTAGACCCCGTTGCTCATGGATTTGAGACGTGATCTAATATTTGCTGATGACCACGAGAAAATGGAACACAAGTTCCCAAGTGTAATTTCGTGTAAAGAACACATCGTCAGGGGAGATACAAGAATGAGCTAGAAAACGTAGAACAGTCAGCTGATATACAAGGAAGAGACGTAGCTAAGAAGCCATTGGTAAACAAATATTACCAGATGGTGGTGTTCGGGATGGTGGTCATACAAGTTTGTTCTGTTGAGAGGAAAATGAGCTATTTACAAATTTTGCCGACGACAAAGCTATCCAGTTTGTATAGAACTTCACTAATATTGATTTTATAATTCTTTGTGTATTTGATGATAGAAGAGTCAGTGGTATTTTTCGTGGTTAAGGAGTTACAGTTTATAGCTGAATTTGCGTTACTCCAGTCAGTGCAATGGTCACAATCTTTAACATGATAAGAAAAGCCCTTGATTCTTGTCCTGCCCTTATACTACATTTAGGTTGCTTAAGTCTAACATAACGATCCTTGTCAGTCTGCCCAACATAATATATATATCACAGCATTTACAAGGTATTCTGTAAACACAGCCAACAGAATTTTCTGGTGAGTTTTGATTGAAATATTCTTTATATTATTCTTAATGCTGAAAGCTATATTTACATTAAAGAATTTAAGCAAGTAATGTAAGATTATCATTGAAAGGTAATATCAAAAGATTCTTTGTGTCAAGGGGAATTTTGGCATTAACTCTGTAGAATCATTTCTTTGCTAACTTAAGAGATTCATCAATGATAGATCCAGGATACTTCAACTTGGATCCAGTATAATGTATGTCCTCAAACTCATTAATAGGTTCCGGACTGCACATACGTAATGCCCTAAGGAACATCGACTGGAATGATGTTAGTTTAATTTTGTCATGTTGAGCTGAGTGATAATGAATATAAGAATAAACATTGGAGGATTTTTTGTATATGCTAAAGTTAAACGCGTTTCTAACCCTATGGATCATGCAATCTAAAAACGTTATCATACAATTATTTTCCACTTACACAGTAAATTTGATATAATGTACTAAACCATTAAAAAAAAAAGGAGAAATGTTAGTAAATTTTTCTTTGTTGGCCAGAAAAAGAGAATATTATCTACATACCTAAACCAAATTGCTTTAGAAGGTAAGATATCCCTAAGTAATTTTGCTTCAAAGAATTCCAAGTAAAGATTACTTAATACCGGTGAAAAAGAGTTTACCTTCGCCATACAAAATTATTGAGCATTGTATTCTCTTTTAAATTGAAATACACAGTTATATATGCACAATTTTATCAATTCAACAAGCGGAATTTGAAACAGGGAAATTAAGATTTTCCAAGACTTCACCCAAATATTATAAAAGGTCATCAACAGGTACTTTTGTGAACAAGGATGGAACATCGGAACTTACCAATTTGAAATCAAAATCAACATGGATGGGATTAAGCTTTTTAACCAAATCTACATCGTTCATGATATCAGAATTTAATATATTACGAAGTAGTGGGCTTAATAAGGAAACTATCCATTTTGACAGTATATCTGTGACTGAGCCCACTGAACTCACTATGGGCCTTGCTGGAAAGTTTGGCATATGCGTTTTGTTAAGTCCAAACATATATGGTAGTAAAGGGGACAATGATGAAAATCTTTTGATGAGAGAATCATTACCTTTCAACAACAACTTCAGTTCTTTATCAAAGTGAGAATTAACTGCTTCTAGGGGATTTGTACTGAGTTTGAAGTATGTTGTATGATCACATAAATGATCATTCACTTTTGACATATAATGAATTTTTTCCACGATCACAACTGCGTTAGACTTATCTACTTTATTTATACGCAGATCATTATCTTTTTTTAAACTGTTAATAGCACTGATGAATCCTTTTGGAAAATTTGGAGCAGCTGGTTTTGACAACCTGGCATACACCACACCTTTATAAATCTTCACATTATCGTCAGACAATATTGCTGTACTCTTCCAAATTACAAACCATCTTGCAATATCAATTTAGTTAACTCACATGTCGTAGAAGGCGACTAGAGGGGATAGGAGCGGGAGCCTAGAAACCCTCCCCTCCTTGTATTTTAACTTTCTAAAAGGGGAAACAGAGGGAGTCACGCTAGGAGTGCTCATCCTCCTCGAAGGCTCAGATTGGGGTGTCCAAATGTGTGTGGATGTAACCATGATGAGAAAAAGGAGAGATAGGTAGAATGTTTGAGGAAAGAAACCTGGATGTTTTGGCTCTGAGTGAAACGAAGATCAAGGAAAAAGGGGAAGAGTGGTTTGGGAATGTTTTGGGAGGAAAGTCAGGGGTTGGTGAGAGGACAAGAGCAAGGAAAGGAGTAGCACTACTCCTAAAACAGGAGTGGTAGGAGTATGTGATAGAGTGTAAGAAAAGTAAACTCTAGATTGATATGGGTAAATCTGAAAATAGATGGAGAGAGATGGGTGATTATTGGTGCATATGCACCTGGGCATGAGAAGAAAGATCATGAGAGGCAAGTGTTTAGGGAGCAGCTGAATGAGTGTGTTAGTGGTTTTGATGCACGAGACCGTGTTATAGTGATGGGTGATTTGAATGCAAAGGTGAGTAATGTGGCAGTTGAGGGAATAATTGGTATACATGAGGGTGTTCAGTGTTGTAAATGGAAATGGTGAAGAGCTTGTAGATTCATGTGCTGAAAAAGGACTGATGATTGGGAATACCTGGTTTAAAAAGCGATATATACATAAGTATACGTATGTAAGTAGGAGAGATGGCCAGAGAGCACTATTGGATTACGTGTTGATTGACAGGCGCGCGAAAGAGAGACTTTTGGATGTAAATGTACTGAGAGGTGCAACTGAAGGGATGTCTGATCATTATCTTGTGGAGGCAAAGGTGAAGATTTGTAGAGGTTTTCAGAAAAGAAGAGAGAATGTTGAGGTGGAGTGGTGAGAGTAGGTGAGCTTGGGAAGGAGACTTGTGTTAGGAAGTACCAGGAGAGACTGAGTACAGAAAGAAAAAGGTGAGAGCAAAGGACGTAAGGGAAGTGGGGGAGGAATGGGATGTATCTAATGAAGCAGTGATGACTTGCACAAAAGATGCTTGTGGCATGAGAATCGTGGGAGGTGGGTTGATTAGAAAGGGTAGTGAGTGGTGGGCTGAAGAAGTAAGATTATTAGTGAAAGAGAAGAGAGAGGCATTTGGACGAGTTTTGCAGGGATATAGTGGAAATAACTGGGAGATGTATAAAAGAAAGAGGCAGGAGGTCAAGGGAAAGGTGCAAGAGGTGAAAAAGAGGGCATATGAGGGTTGGGGGTGAGAGAGTATAATTAAATTCTAGTGAGAATAAAAAGATGTTTTGGAAGGAGGTAATTAAGTGCGGAAGACAGGAGAACCACTGGAAACATCAGTGAAGGTGGCTAATGGGGAGGTGATAACAAGTAGTGGTGATGAAAGAAGATGGAGAGAGTATTTTGAAGGCTTGTTGAATGTGTTAGATGATGGAGTGGCAGATATAGAGTGTTTTGCTCGAGGCGGTATGGAAAGTGAGAGGGTTAGGGAGAATAATTTGGTAAACAGAGAAGAGGTAGTAAAAGCTTTGCGGAAGATGAAAGCCGGCAAGGCTGCGGGTTTGGATGGTATTGCAGTGGAATTTATCAAAAAAGGGAGTGACAGTGTTGTTGACTGGTTGGTAAGGATATTCAATGCATTTATGACTTATGGTGAGGTGCCTGAGGATTGGCGAAATGCATGCATAGTGCCATTGTCCAAAGGTAAATGGGGATAAAGGTGAGTGCTAAATTACAAAGGTATAAGTTTTTTGAGTATTCCTGGGAAATTATATGGGAGGGTATTGATTGAAATGGTGAAGGCATGTATAGAGCATCAGGCTGGGAAAGCGCAGTATGGTCTCAGAAATGGCAGAGGATGCGTGGATCAATTGTTTGCTTTGAAGAATGTATATGAAAAATACTTAGAAAATCAAATGGTTTTGTATGTAGCATTTATGGATCCGGAGAAGGTATATCATAGAGTTGATAGAGATGCTCTATGGAAGGTATTAAGAATATATGGCGTGGGAGGCAAGTTGTTAGAAGCAATGAAAAGTTTTTATCGAGTAAGTAAGGCATGTGTACGAGTAGGAAGAGAGGAAAGTGATTGGTTCTCAGTGAATGTCGGTTTGCGGTAGGGGTGCGTGATGTATCCATGGTTGTGTAATTTGTTTATGGATGAGGTTGTCAGGGAGGTGAATGCAAGAGTTCTGGAGAGAGAGGCAAGTATGCAGTCTGCTATGGATGAGAGAGCTTGGGAAGTGAAAAAGATTTTGAGCGATCGGGGCCTGAACATGCAGTATGGTGATAGGCGTGCAAGGAATAGAGTGGTATACCGGGGTCGACGTGCTGTTAATGGATTAAACTATGGCATGTGAAGCGTCTTGAGTAAACCATGAAAAGTTCTGTGGGGCCTGGATGTGGAAAGGAAACTGTGGTTTTGGTGCATTATACATGACAGCTAGAGCTGAGTGTGAATGAATGTGGCCTTTGTTGTCTTTTCCTAGCGCTACCTCGCGCACATGCAGGGGGAGGGAGGTTATCATTTCATGTGTGGCGGGGTGGCGACGGGAATGAATGAAGGCAGCAAGCATGAATAATGTACATGTGTATGTATGTATATGTCAGTGTATGTATATGCATGTATACGTTGAAATGTATAGGTATGTATGTGTGCGTGTGTGGACAATTTCCACATGGCACTTTATAGATGCATCCAGGAGAATTTTCTGGTGAATTCCAGATTAAGATATTTTTTATAGTCCTATCGTGCAATTGGAGGGATGTCTGATCATTATCTTGTGGAGGTGAAGGTGAAGATTTGTAGAGGTTTTCAGAAAAGAAGATAGATTGATGGGGCAAGAGAGTGGTGAGGGTAAGTGAGCTTGGGAAGGAGACTTGTGTGAGGAAGTACCAGGAGAGACTGAGAACAGAATGAAAAAGGGTGAGAACAAAGGACGTAAGGGGAGTGGGGGAGGAATCGTATGTATTTAGGGAAGCAGTGATGGCTTGCGCAAAAGATGCTTGTGGCAGGAGAAGCGTGAGAGGTGGGCAGATTAGAAAGGGTAATGAGTGGTGGGATGGAGAAGTAAGATTGTTAGTAAAGAGAAGAGAGAGGCATTTGAACGGTTTTTGCAGGGAAATAATGCAAATGACTGGCAGATGTATAAAAGAAAGAGGCAAGAGGTCAAGAGAAAGGTACAAGAAGTGAAAAAGAGGGCAAATGAGAGTTGGGGTGAGAGAGTATCATTAAATTTTAGGGAGAATAAAAGATGTTTTGGAAGGAGGTAAATAACGTGAGTAAGACAAGGGAATCAATGGGAACATCAGTGAAGGGGGCTAATGGGGAGGTGATAACAAGTAGCAGTGATGTGAGAAGGAGATGGCTTAAGTATTTTGAAGATTTCTTGAATGTGTTTGATGATAGAGTGGCAGATATAGGGTGTTTTGGTCAAGGTGGTGTGCAAAGTGAGAGGGTTAGGAAGAATGATTTGGTAAACAGAGAAGAGGTACTAAAGCTTTGCGGAAGATGAAAGCCGGCAAGGCAGCGGGTTTGGATGGTATTGCAGTGTAATTATAAAAAAGGGGGTAACTGCATTGTTGACTGTTTGGTAAGGTTATCTAATGTATGTATGACTCATGGTATGGTGCCTGAGGATTGGCGGAATGCTTGCATAGTGCCATTGTACAAAGGCAAAGGGGATAAAAGTGAGTGCTCAAATTACAGAGGTATAAGTTTGTTGAGTATTCTTGGGAAATTATATGGGAGGGTATTGATTGAAAGAGTGAAGGCATGCACAGAGGATCAGATTGGCGAAGAGCAGTGTGGTTTCAGAAGTGGTAGAGGATGTATGGATCAGATGTTTGTTTTGAAGAATGTATGTGAGAAATACTTAGAAAAGCAAATGGATTTGTATGTAGAAATTATGGATCTGGAGAAGGCATATGATAGAGTTGATAGAGATGCTCTGTGGAAGGTATTAAGAATATATGGTGTAGGAGGCAAGCTGTTAGAAGCAGTGAAAAGTTTTTATCGAGGATGTAAGGCATGTGTACGTGTAGGAAGAGAGGAAAGTAATTGGTTCTCAGTGAATGAAGGTTTGCGGCAGGGGTGTGTGATGTCTCCATGGTTGTTTAATTTGTTTATGGATGGGGTTGTTAGGGAGGTGAATGCAAGAGTTTTAGAAAGATGGGCAAGTATGCAGTCTGTTGGGGATGAGAGAACTTGGGAAGTGAGTCAGCTGTTGTTCGCTGATGATACAGCGCTGGTGGCTGATTCGTATGAGAAACTGCAGAAGCTGGTGACTGACTTTGGTAAAGTGTGTGAAAGAAGAAAACTGAGAGTAAATGTGAATAAGAGCAAGGTTATTAGGTACAGTATGCTTGAGAGACAAATCAATTGGGAGGTAAGTTTGAATGGAGAAAAACTGGAGGAAGTGAAGTGTTTTAGATATCTGGGAGTGGATTTGGCAGCGGATGGAACCATGGAAGCGGAAGTGAATCATAGGGTGGGGGAGAGGACGAAAGTTCTGGGAGTGTTGAAGAATGTGTGGAAGTCGAGAACATTATCTCGGAAAGCAAAAATGGGTATGTTTCAAGGAATAGTGGTTCCAACAATGTTATATGGTTGCGAGGCGTGGGCTATAGAGTTGTGCGCAGGAGGATGGATGTACTGGATATGAGATGTTTGAGGACAGTATGTGGTGTGAGGTGGTTTGATCGAGTGAGTAATAGTACGATAAGAGAGATGTGTGGTAATAAAAAGAGTGTGGTTGAGAGAGCAGAAGAGGGTGTTTTGAAATGGTTTGGTCACATGGAGGGAATGAGTGAGGAAAGATTGACCAAGAGGATATATGTGTCAGGGGTGGAGGGAACGAGAGAAGTGGGAGACCAAATTGGAGGTGGAAAGATGGAGTGAAAAAGATTTTGAGTGATCGGGGCCTGAACATGCAGGAGGGTGAAAGGCGTGCAAGGAATAGAGTGAATTGGAACGATGTGGTATACCGGGGTCGACGTGCTGTCACTGAATTGAACCAGGGCATGTGAAGTGTCTGGGGTAAACCATGGAAAGTTTTGTGGGGCCTGGATGTGGAAAGGGAGCTGTGGTTTCGGTGCATTATTACATGACAGCTAGAGACTGAGTGTGAACGAATGTGGCCTTTGTTGTTTTTTCCTAGCGCTACCTTGTGCACATGAGGGGGGTTGTTATTTTATGTGTGGTGGGGCGGTGACGGGAATGAATAAAGGCAGATATATGAATTATATTAATATGTATATATGTATATGTCTGTGTGTGCGTATATATGTATACTTTGAGATGTACAGGTATGTATATTTGCGTGTGTGGACGTGTATGTATATACATGTGTATGTGGGTGGGTTGGGCTATTCTCTCGTCTGTTTGGTTTGCTATATTGCTAACGCGGAAGACAGCGACAAAGCAAAATAAATAAATAAATAAATGAATGAATATATATATATATATATATATATATATATATATATATATATATATATATATATATATATATATATATATATATATATATATATATATATATATATATATATATATATATGTATATATACATTTATATGTGTGTGTGTTTGTGTGTGTGTCTGCTTTTTTATGGCTTCATATCTGAATTTCAGTCTAAAAGATGTATTTCTCCAAAAAAGAGTTGCATGGGAGTGCGCAGTGTCAACAAAGAAGAATAGGTATAAGAAATGTGCAAGAAGGCAAGGATTTTCCGCTTATTCGCCTGTTGGGTCAACTACCTTACTGATTTCAGTATCACAATACAGTGTTTATCTGTCACTCTCCTAAACACTAGCCTGCTGCCTCTCACGTGTCACCTGGGCTGTTCCAAACGGGTGAAGGGAGATGCTCGGCAGGAAAAATTGTATTCGAAGTCGAGGTTACTGTCTCCAGTCTTCAATGGAGCTAAGAATTAAGCTGTTGAGATTTTGAGATGAGATATGATATACGTAAATAAATGCGTTCGAACATCTGCAATATGTCAGGGTCTTATAACTCTCCAACGAACGATTGAATCTTCATATTTGTATTAATGTAAAAAAAAAAAATACAGAATTGTGCTGTTCTTAACCTTGAAGAGATCAACGAATAATATCAAGTCTTATTATGACTACATCAAAGGAATCACATTTACAGTCATATCGATTTTCTGTTTATCTCTCATCATTTTTTTTCACATAATTATCGCAGATCATATAGAAATTATATCGAAGTCTTTCGATAAAATGGATTATAGAAAAATCTGTTGAATTCACCAAATTGCTGGACAAGGCCCAAGGGACGTCCTCAGGCAAAAGCGAATACGCCGATATGCTGCGTGCTAGCTCGAGTGGGTCGAATTACTGAGTGGCAGCCATTTCTTATTTCTTTTCTGTGAACGCAGTCGAGCGTGAACTAAAAAACAATGGAGGGAGCGGGAGGGAGAATGGACAGAATGGGGACAGACATGGGGGAAAAGAATGGCTGAGGGAGAGAAGAGGATAGTTAGATGTAGGAGCAGAGCGGGTTAGGTAGGAAGGATAGTTGGGGAGTTTGTGTGTGTGTGTGTGTGTGTGTGTGTGTGTGTTGGGTGTGTACACGTGTGTGTTTGGGTGTGTGTGTGTGTTTGGGTGTGTGTGTGTGTTCGCGTGCACTTGTATACATACGTTTATCAGGTGAACATATTGGAAGTGGAAGGATGGAGTGAAAAAGATTTTGAGCGATCGGGGCCTGAACATGCAGGAGGGTGAAAGGCGTGCAAGGAATAGAGTGAGTTGGAACAATGTGGTATACCGGGGTCGACGTGCTGTCAATTGATTGAACCAGGGCTTGTGAAGAGTCTGGGATAAACCATGAAAAGTTTTGTGGGGCTTGGATATGGAAAGGGATCTGTGGTTTTGGTGTGTTATACATGACAGCTAGAGACTGAGTTTGAACGAATGTGGCCTTTGTTGTCTTTCCTAGTGCGACCTCGCGCGCGAACGAATGTGGCCTTTGTTGTCTTTTCCTAGTGCGACCTCGTGCGCGTGCGGGGGGGGTCATTTCATGTGTGGCGGGGTGGCAATGGGAATGAATAAAGGCAGCAAGTATGAATTATGTACATGTGTATATATGTGCATGTCTGTGTATGTATATGTATGTATTCGTTGAAATGTATATACATGTGTATTTGGGTGGGTTTCCGCCATTCTATCGTCTGTTACCTTGCGCTACCTCGCTAACGCGGGAGACAGCGACAATGTAGGAGCCCGGGTGTTAATGATGAAAGATTTGAGCACGAAGACGAGTAATGTAGGAGTTGAGGATATAATTGGGTGGCATGGGTATTCAGCTTGTCGAGCCGTGTGCTGAAAAGGACTGGTGATTGGAAATACCTAATTTAGAAGGAGGGACATGTACAAGTATACATATGTAAGTAAGAGAGATGGTCAATGGACATTATTGGATTACCTATTGATTTCTAGGCGTGTAAAAGAAAGACTTATGGATGTAAATATGCTGACATGGGCAGCTGGTGGGATGTCTGATCACTATCTTGTGGAGGCGGGAGCGTATCTGACCTCATTCATCCTAATGCCTTAATGTTGCTCATATTTTCCCATTCAAACATTCAACGCAGATAAACACTCACGCAATATACAGCATATCTTACAAATCTGATTTTCTAGCCCTAGTTGCGAGTGTGAATGAGCACAGATACCCGCTAGGTATATAAAACGGTGTTTATTAATCATTAAAGGAAAGAATTGGGAAATAAAATGGTAAGCGCTCATAGATATTGTACCAAAAATGAATGAAAAAATTGCACAAGGGTACAAATCCCGTTTAACTAAGTATCTTTATCACATATTCTTCAAATCAAGCATCTGATCCACACATCCTCTACCACTCATGAAACTACATTGGTCTTACCAGATCTGAAGCTCTTTGTATGCAACCTACAACGAATATTTTTCAGGTACTCATCAACAAATTCATATAAAGAAGTAGTCACTCCCGAACAATATGAGGAAATCCAGCTCATACCAAAATAGACAAGTCAGGGCTAAAAAGTTGTACTACAGACGCTACGATGAATATTAGCTCTATTTTAAATTCCTTGAATTCCATTCATCCTCTCTAGTTAATTAGTGAATCAAAAGGAAAATAATTGGGGTAGAATTAGCCCGAATGATTAATCCTCCATATTGGTGTTGTTCAAGAGGGCAAATAAAAGAGTGGTTGAAGGTGTTTGATAAAAGTATCTCGCGTGTTCAAGAATAGAAGAGTGAAGATCAAAAGGTACGGACATAACAAACAAAAATACGTTTTGTTCAAGATCCTACGGTTTCTCATCTTTAGGTTTTACAAAGACTTGATGAAAATTAGTCTCATGATTTTCCATGCAAGCTCAGTGAGACGAGAAAGATTCGCTTGATTAGCCATAAGTTTGCTAGTGGTTGGAAATATATCAGATATCACGCATTCCTTACGTGTCGTAGAAGGCGACTAAAGAGGAAGGGAGCGGAGTGCTAGAAACCCTTCCCTCCTTGAATTTTAACTTTCTAAAAGGGAAAACAGGAGTCAAGCGGGGAGTGCTCATTTTCCTCGAAGGCTCAGATTGGGGTGTCTAAATGTCTATGGATGTAACCAAGATGAAAAAAGGAGAGATAGGTAGTATGTTTGAGGAAAGGAACCTGGATGTTTTAGCTTTGAGTGAAACGAAGCTCAAGGGTAAAGGCGAAGAATGGTCTGGGAATGTCTCGGGAGCAAAGTCAGGGGTTAGTGAGAGGACAAGAGCAAGGGACGGAGTTCCACTACTCCTGAAACAGGAGTAGTGGAAGTATGTGATAGAGTGTAAGAAAGTAAACTCTTGATTGATATGGGTAAAACTGAAAGTTGATGGAGAGAGATGGGTGATTAGTGGTGCATATGCACCAGAGCATGAGAAGAAAGATCATGAGAGGCAAGTGTTTTCGGAGCAGCTGAGTGAGTGTGTTAGTAGTTTTGATGCACGAGTAATGTGGCAGTTGAGGGAATAATTGTGTGTACATGGGGTGTTCAGTGTCGTAAATGGAAATGGTGAAGAGCTAGTAGATTTATGTGCTGAAAAAGGACTGGTGATTGGGAATACCTGGTTTAAAAAGAGAGATTTACATAAGTATACGTATGTAAGTAGGAGAGATTTCCAGAGAGCGATGTTGGATCACGTGTTAATTCATAGGCGCGCGAAAGAGAGACTTTTGGATGTTAATGTGCTGAGAGGTGCAACTGGAGGGAAATCTGATCATTATCTTGTGGAGGCGAAGGTGAAGATTTGTAGAGGTTTTCAGAAAAGAAGAGAGAATGTTGGGGTGAGGAGGGTGGTGAGAGTAAGTGAGCTTGGGATGGAGACTTGAGTTAGGAAGTACCGGGAGAGACTGAGTACAGAGTGGGAAAAGGTGAGAACAAAGGACATAAGGGGAATGGCAGGGGAATGGAATGTATTTAGGGAAGCAGTGATGGCTTGCACAAAAGATGTTTGTGGAATGAGAAGCGTGGGAGGTGAGCAGATTAGAAAGGGTAGTGAGTGGTGGGATAAAGAAGTAAGACTATTAGTGAAAGAAAGAAAGAGGCATTTGGACGATTTTTGCAAGGAAATAATGCAAATGACTGGGAGACGTATGAAAGAAAGAGGCAGGAGGTCAAGAGAAGGGTGCAAGAGGTAAAAAAGAGGGGAAAGGAGAGTTGATGTGAGAGAGTATCATTAAGTTTTAGGGAGAATAAAAAAGATGTTTTGTAAGGAGGTAAATAAAATGCGTAAGACAAGGGAAAAAATGGGAACATCAGTGAAGGAGGTTAATGGGGAGGTGATAACAAGTAGTGGTGATGTGAGAAAGAGATGGAGTGAGTATTTTGAAGGTTTGTTGAATGTGCTTCATGGTAGAGTGACAGATATAGGGTGTTTTGGTCGAGGTGGTGTGCAAAGTGAGAGGGTTAGGGTGGATGATTTGGTAAACAGAGAAGAGGTAGTAAAAGCTTTGCGGAAGATGAAAGCCGGGAAGGCAGTGGATTTGGATGATATTGCAGTGGAATTTATTAAAAAAGGGGATGACTGTATTGTTGACTGGTTGGTAAGGTATTTAATGTATGTATATCTCATGGTGAGGTGCCTGAGGATTGGCGGAATGCTTGCATAGTGCCATTGTACAAAGGCAAAGGGGATAAAGTGATTGCTCAAATTACAGAGGTATAAGTTTGTTGAGTATTTCTGGGAAATTATATAGGAGGGTATTGATTAAGAGGGTGAAGGCATGTACAGAGCATCAGATTGGGGAAGAGCAGTGTGGTTTCAGAAGTGGTAGAGGATGTGTGGATCAGGTGTTTGCTTTGAAGAATGTATGTGAGAAATACTTAGAAAAGCAAATGGATTTATATGTAGCATTTATGGATCTGGAGAAGGCATATGATAGAGTTGATAGAGATGCTCTGTTGAAGGTATTAAGAATATATGGTGTGGGAGGCAAGTTGTGAAAAGGAGTGAAAAGTTTTTATCGAGGATGTAAGGCATGTGTACGAGTAGGAAGAGAGGAAAGTGATTGGTTCTAATTGAATGTTGGTTTGCGGCATAGGTGTGTGATGTCTCCATGGTTGATTAATTTGTTTATGGATGGGGTTGTTAGGGAGGGAAATGCAAGAGTTTTGGAGCGATTGGCAAGTATGCAATCTGTTGTGGATGAGAGAGCCTATACAAAGCTGTTGGAGCTTTGTATGTTCTATGAAGGTGCGCGTTCATATACACTTTATTCGTATTCATATAACTCCGCGTTGTACAGTCAGGTTCGGTAAAACGCTATCAGCTGGCTATGTGTTCTGTTCGGAAACAACCGATAGACCGCGTTGCTCACCGTTGTGAGACGAAGGGTATTCGAGTACTTAGTATTTCGAATAGTTGTTTCCTATTATACAGTCCCTTAGCCTAGCGGTTAGCGTGCCTGCCTCTTGCACAAGGGGTCCCAGGTTCGATCCTGGCTGTTGGAGGTTGTATGTTCTATGAAGGTGCGCGTTCATATACACTTTATTCGTATATATATATATATATATGTATATATATATATATATATATATATATATTTATATATATATATATATATATGCATATATATATATATATATATATATATATATATATATATATATATATATATATATATATATATATATATATATATATATATATATATATATATATATATATATATTATCCCTGGGGATAGGGGAGAAAGAATACTTCCCACGTATTCCCTGCGTGTCGTAGAAGGCGACTAAAAGGAGAGGGAGCGGGGGGCTGGAAATCTTCCCCTCCCGTTTTTTTTTTAAATTTTCCAAAACAAGGAACAGAGAAGGGGGCCAGGTAAGGATATTCCCTCCAAGGCCCAGTCCTCTGTTCTTAACGCTACCTCGCTAACGCGGGAAATGGCGAATAGTTTGAAAGAAAAAGATATATATATATATATATATATATATATATATATATACATATATATATATATATATATATATATATATATATATATATATATATATATATATATATATATATATATATATATATATATATATATATATAAGCGAATGGATTTAATGTAGCATTTATGGATCTGGAGAAGGCATATGATAGAGTTGATAGAGATGCTCTGTGGAAGGTATTAAGAATATATGGTGTGGGAGGTAAGTTGTTAGAAGCAGTGAAAAGTTTTTATCGGAGATGTAAGGCATGTGTACGTGTAGGAAGAGAGGAAAGTGATTGGTTCTCAGTGAATGTAGGTTTGCGGCAGGGGTGTGTGATGTCTCCATGGTTGTTTAATTTGTTCATGGATGGGGTTGTTAGGGAGGTGAATGCAAGAGTTTTGGAAAGAGGGGCAAGTATGAAGTCTGTTGTCGATGAGAGAGCTTAGGAAGTGAGTCAGTTGTTGTTCGCTGATGATACAGCGCTGGTGGCTGATTCATGTGAGAAACTGCAGAAGCTAGTGACTGAGTTTGGTAAAGTGTGTGAAAGAAGAAAGTTGAGAGTAAATGTGAATAAGAGTAAGGTTATTAGGTACAGTAGGGTTGAGGGTCAAGTAAAGTGGGAGGTAAGTTTGAATGGAGAAAAACTGGAGGAAGTAAAGTGTTTTAGATATCTGGGAGTGGATTTGGCAGCGGATGGAACCATGGAAGCGGAAGTGAATCATAGGGTGGGGAGGGGGCGAAAATTCTGGGAGCCTTGAAGAATGTGTGGAAGTCGAGAACATTATCTCCGAAAGCAAAAATGGGTATGTTTGAAGGAATAGTGGTTCCAACAATGATGTATGGTTGCGAGGCGTGGGCTATGGATAGAGTTGTGCGCAGGAGGGTGGATGTGCTGGAAATGAGATGTTTGAGGACAGCATGTGGTGTGAGGTGGTTTGATCGCGTAAGTAATAATAGGGCAAGAGTGATGTGTGGTAATAAAAAGAGTGTGATTAAGAGAGCAGAAGAGGGTGTTTTGAAATGGTTTGGTCACATGGAGAGAATGAGTGAGGAAAGATTGATCAGGAGGATATATGTGTCAGAGGTGGAGGGAACGAGGAGAAGTGGGAGACCAAATTGGAGGTGGAAAGATGGAGTGAAAAAGATTTTGAGTGATCGGGGCCTGAACATGCAGGAGGGTGAAAGGCGTGCAAGGAATAGAGTGAATTGGAACGATGTGGTATACCGGGGTCGACGTGCTGTCAATAGATTGAATCAGGGCATGTGAAGCGTTTGGGGTAAACCATGGAAAGTTCTGTGGGCCTGGATGTGGAAAGGGAGCTGTGGTTTCGGTGCATTATTCCATGACAGCTAGATACTGAGTGTGAATGCATGGGGCCTTTGTTGTCTTTTCCTAGCGCTACCTCGCACACATGAAGGGGGAGGGTGTTGTTATTCCATGTGTGGCGGGGTGGCGATGGGAATGAATAAAGGCAGACAGTATGAATTATGTACATGGGTATACATGTATATGTCTGTGTGTGTATATATATGTATACATTGAGATGTTAGGTATGTATATGTGCTGTGTGTAGACGTGTATGTATATACATGTGTATGTGGGTGGGTTGGACCATTCTTTCGTCTATTTCCTTGCGACTTCGCTAACGCGGGAGACAGCGACAAAGCACAATAGAAAATAAATAAATATAAATATATATATATATATATATATATATATATATATATATATATATATATATATATATATATATATATATATGTGTGTGTTTTGCGCAATCACAGTGAATCATTGCCAGTGTATTATTGCTCCTTCCAGGTAACAAAAGTGTTGACGCAGGATTTTGGATGTTATGCATCAACAAAACTGACCCAACATTCCATCAAAGTTTACCCATGGCTTTACCTACTGTAGGTATCCTTAAGAAGTGCGAGCGCGTTCGTTTACCCTTGTGTGACATTGAAAGAATGCGTATAGTTTTTTCGTGATACAGTATCACTTTATTAGAGGCCAACCAATGTGGAGTTTTCTGCTGGTAAACTTTTACTTTTTTATTCGTTAAGTGGATAGTGTCGTCTGGTAGCCGAGGTTGCCACCCTGAACAAATACATCACTTGTACTAGCAATGTTAACATATGTGAATATATATATATATATATATATATATATATATATATATATATATATATATATATATATATATATATATATATATATATATATATATATATATATATATATATATATATATATATACATATATATACATATATATCATCTTTTAAAAGAGCGCTGCAGAGAGCTCCTTTGATTATCTAAAGTGACACTCAAGTAAAAGTATTGGCTTAATGGAAATATCACATTGCAGTGATTATGGAAAATTATCAGGGAACTCAGTATACCTTATGATATTTTGGTAATATTTGTTCGTGAAGGTCGAGAGCTAGTGAATTTCGTGGTGAAGTTGACACACTATCAACACTTAGCTAAGTAGAAAAAAATGGCATCTTAAGACGACTCTAAAATGGCATTCTCGATTATCTTACTAGATATGATTTCCAAACGTAAAGTCTGCTTGGCCCTTTGCTAATTTTACGTAGCAATATTAATGATAAATCAACCCAACGTCAACAACGAAAAATGAAAATATGAAGACCGAAAACAGGATTAGTTTCAGCGAAACTTAGATATCAAAATTGTTTCTTTACTAGGTTTTTTGGTCCAATATTGACCGGATTGGCCTGGTCCAATGCATGTCTTTCCACGAACTATTCAAGACTAGAACCTCAAAGTGAATGTCAGTGATAGCAGAATATGTCTGATATAAAGTATTTGTCCCGAATGGAAGTGCTCAAGTAAGAACAAATTCATGGGCTAGACATCCTGTGTTCAGAAACACTTCACGAACCAACCTCCATCAGTCCATGGGATAGGTTGTGGTGGGCCTAGTAATGACAAATTCCTACGTTCTCAATACCCTCTCTGTGGCCACGTAAGCTGCACATGTGAGGTTGTCTTACACGGGACAAGACCCCGAGCTACTCACAGGGACCCAGCGTCAGCCAACGCCGATGAAATGACCATGATTACCCTATTGACCCGACATGTTTCTTGCTACTTAATCGCCCCCTCCCTGTCCTCTCTCTTTCTCTGTCTGTCTGTCTGTCTGTCTGTCTGTCTGTCTGTCTGTCTCTCTCTCTCTCTCTCTCTCTCTCTCTCTCTCTCTCTCTCTCTCTCTCTCTCTCTCTCTCTCTCTCTCTCTCTCTCTCTCTCTCTCTCTCTCTATCTGCAAGGTTATCGCCGACCGTTCTGATTCATGTGCAATGTCATATGTAGATAGTCATTATAATGACAAATGTAGAGATAATGGAAGATGGAGAAACAAGAAGTTGGAGCCGAGACTTTATTCTAGAAGCCTAGAAGAAGGTCTCGGTTATCCAATTTGTACAGACCTTCACTAATATTAAGGTTATAAATTTTTGTGTATTCAATGATAGAAGATTCGATGATATTTCTCGTGGTACTGGAGTATGAGTCAATAACTGAGATGGCATTACTCCAGTAATGGGAGGGAATTGATTGAGAGGGTGAAGGCATGTACAGGGCAGCAGATTGGGGAAGAGCAGTGTGGTTTCAAAATTAGCAGAGAATGTGTGGACCAAGTGTTTGCTTTGAAGAATGTATATGAGAAATACTTAGAAAAGCAGATAATTGGTTCTCAGTGAATATCGTTTTGCGGCAGGGGTATATAATGTCCCCTTTTTTGTTTAATTTGTTTATGGATGGGGTGGTTAGGTAGGTAAATGCAAGAGTTTTGGAGAGAGGGGCGAGTAGCAGTTTGTTGTGGATGTGAGGGCCTGGGAAGTGAGTCATTTGTTGTTCGCTGATGACACAGCTCTGGTGGCTGATTCGGATGAGAAACTGCAGAAGTTAGTGACTGAGTTTGGTGAAGTGTGTGAAAGGAGAAAGTAAATGTGAATAAGAGCAAGGTTACTAAGAGCCTGAAAATACAGGGGGTTGAAACGCGTGCAAGGAATAGAGTGAAGCGTCTGGGGTAAACCATGGAAAGGTCTGTGGTGCCTGGATGTGGAGAGGGAGCTGTGGTTTCAGTGCATTGCACATGACAGGCAGAGACTAAGTGTGAACGAATGTGGCCTTTTTTTTCCCTTTTTCCTGTTCCTGGCGCTACCTTGCTGAAGGAGGGGGGGGGGATGCTATTTCCTGTGTGAAGGGGTAGCGACAAGAAGGGATAAAGGCAGCAAGCACACATATGTACATGTGTATATATGTGTATGTCCGTGCATGAATATGTATGTATATGTTCATATGTATAAGCATTATACATGACAGCTAGAGACTGAGTGTGTACGAATGTGGCCTTTGTTGTCTTTTCCTAGCGCTACCTCGCGCGCATGCGGGGGAAGAAGGGGTTGTCATTTCATGTGCGGCGGGATGGAGACGGGAATGAATAAAGGCAGCAAGTATGAATTATGTATATGCGTATAAATGTATATGTCTCTGTATGCATATATATGCATACGTTGAAATGTATAGGTATGTATATATGTGTGTGTGGACGTGTATGTATATGCATGTGTATGTGGGTGGGTTGGGCCATTCTTTCGTCTGTTTCCTTGGGCTACCTTGCTAACGCAGGAGACAGCGACAAAGTATAATAATGATAATGATATATATATGTATATATATATATATATATATATATATATATATATATATATATATATATATATATATATATATATATATATATATATATATATATATATATATATATATATAAAGAATTATCCCTGGGGCATATGGGAGAAAGAATACTTCCCACTCATTCCTCACGTGTCGTAGAAGGCGACTAAAAGGGACGTGAGCGGGGAGCTAGAAACCCTTCCCTCCTTGTATTTTAACTTTCTAAACGGGGAAACAGACGAAGGAGTCACGCGGGGAGTGCTCATCCTCCTCGAAGGCTCAGATTCGGGTGTCCAAATGTGCGAGGATGTAACCAAGATGAGAAAAAAGGAGAGATAGGTAGTATGTCTGAGGAGAGGAACCTGGATGTTTTGGTTCTGAGTGAAACGAAGCTCAAGAGTAAAGGGGAAGAGTGGCTTGGGGATGTCTTGGGAGTAAAGTCAGGGGTTAGTGAAACGACAAGAGCAAGGGAAGGAGTAGCACTACTCCTGAAACAGGAGTGGTGGGAGTATGTTATAGAATGTAAGAAAGTAAACTCTAGATTGATATGGGTAAAACTGAAAGTGGATAGATGAATGGGTGATAATAGGTGCATATGCACCTGGGCATGAGAAGAAAGATAATGAGAGACAAGTGTTTTAGGAGCAGCTGAGTGAGTATGTTAATAGTTTTGATGCACGAGATCGGGTTTTAATGGTGAGTGATTTGAATACAAAGGTGAGTAATGTGGCAGTTTAGGAAATAATTGGTGTACATGGGGTGTTCAGTGTTGTAAATGGAAGTGGTGAAGAGCTTGTAGATTTATGTGCTGAAAAAGGACTGGTGATTGGGAATACCTAGTTTAAAAAGAGAGATATACATAAGTGAACATATGTAAGTAGGAAAGATGGCCAGAGAGCGTTATTGGATTACGTGTTAATTGAGAGGCGCGCGAAAAAGAGACTTTTGAAGGTTAATATGCTGAGAGGTGCAACTGGAGGGATGTCTGATCATTATCTTGTGGAGGTGAAGGTGAAGATTTGTAGAGGTTTTCAGAGAGGAAGAGAGAATGTTGGGGTGAAGAGAGTGGTGAGAGTAAGTGAGCTTGGGAATGAGACTTGTGTGAGGATGTACCAGGAGAGACTGAGTACAGAATGGAAAAAGGTGAGAACAAAGGAGGTAAGGGGAGTGAGGGAGGAATGGAATGTATTTAGGGAAGCAGTGATGGCTATATGGTTGCGAGGCGTGGGCTATTGACAGAGTTGTGCGGAGGAGGGTGGATGTGCTGGAAATGAAATGTTTGAGGACAATATGTGGTGTGAGGGGGTTTGATCGAGTAAGTAATGAAAGGGTAAGAGAGGAATGTGTTAATAAAAAGAGTGTGATTGAGAGAGCATAAGAGGGTGTTTTGAAATGGTTAGGTCGCATGAAGAGAATGAGTGAGGAAAGATTGACAGAGGATATATGTATCAGAGGTGGAGGGAACGAGAAGTGGGAGAACAAATTGGAGGTGGAAAGATGGAGTGAAAAAGATTTTAAGTGATCGGGGCCTGAACATGCAGGAGGGTGAAAGGCGTGCAAGGAATAGAGTGAATTGGAATGATGTTGTATGCCGGGGTCGACATGCTGTCAATGGATAAAACCGGGCATGTGAAGCGTCTGGGGTAAACCATGGAAAGTTGTGTGGGGTCTGGATGTGGAACGGGAGCTGTGGTTTCGGTGCATTATACATGAAAGCTAGAGACTGAGTGTGAACGAAAGTGGCCTTCGTTGTCTTTTCCTAGTGCTACCTCGCGCACATGCGGGGGGAGGGTGTTGTCATTTCATGTGTGGCGGGATGGCGACGGGAATGAATAAGTTCAGACAGTATGAATTATGTACATGTGTTTATATGTATATGTTGAGATGTATAGGGATGTATATGTGCTGTGTGTGGACGTGTATGTATATACATGTGTATGTGGGTGGGTTGGGCCATTCTTTCGTCTGTTTCCTTGCGCTACCTCGTTAACGCGGGAGACAGCGACAAAGTATAATAGATAAATGAATAAAAATATATATATATATATATATATATATATATATATATATATATATATATATATATATAAATATATATATATATATATATATATATATATATATATATATATATATATATATATATATATATATATATATATATATATATATATATATATATATATATATATATATATATATATATAGCGTGGGGCGAGAAACCCTCCACTCCTTGTATTTTAACTTTCTAAAAGGGGAAACTGAAGAAGGAGTCATGCGAGGAGTGGTCATCCTCCTCGAAGGCTCAGATTGGGGTGTCTAAATGTGTGTGGATGTAACCAAGATGAGAAAAAAGGAGAGATAGGTAGTATGTTTGAGGAAAGGAACCTGGATGTTTTGGCTCTGAGTGAAACGAAGCTAAAGGGTAAAGGGGAAAAGTGGTTTGGGAATGTCTTAGGAGTAAAGTCAGGGGTTAGTGAGAGGACAAGAGCAAGGGAAGGAGTAGCACTACTCTTGAACCAGGAGTTGTGGGAGTATGTGATAGAGAGTAAGAAAGTAAATTCTAGATCGATATGGGTAAAACTGAAAGTTGATAGAGAGAGACGGGTGATTATTGGTGCATATGCACCTGGGCATGAGAAGAAAGATCATGAGAGGCAAGTGTTTTGGGAGCATCTGAATGAGTGTGTTAGTGGTTTTGATGCACAAGACCGGGTTATAGTTATGGGTGATTTGAATGCAAAGATGAGTAATGTGGCAGTTGAGGGAATAATTGGTATACATGGGGTGTTCAGTGTTGTAAATGGAAATGGTGAAGAGCTTGTAGATTTATGTGCTGAAAAAGGACTGGTGATTGGGAATACCTGGTTTAAAAAGCGAGATATACATAAGTATACGTATGTAAGTAGGAGAGGTGGCCAGAGAGCGTTATTGGATTACATGTTAATTTACGGGCGCGCGAAAGAGAGACTTTTGGATGTTAATGTGCTGAGAGGTGCAACTGGAGGGATGTCTGATCATTATCTTGTGGAAGCTAAGGTGAAGATCTGTATGGGTTTTCAGAAAGGAAGAGTGAATGTTGGGGTGAAGAGGGTGGTGAGAGTAAGTGAGCTTGGGAAGGAGACTTGTGTGAGGAAGTACCAGGAGAGACTGAGTACAGAATGGAACAAGGTGAGAACAATTGAAGTAAGGAGAGTGGGGGAGGAATGGGATGTATTTAGGGAATCAGTGATGGATTGCGCAAAAGATGCTTGTGGCATGAGAAGAGTGGGAGGTGGGTTGATTAGAAAGGGTAGTGAGTGGTGGGATGAAGAAGTAAGATTATTAGTGAAAGAGAAGAAAGAGGCATTTGGACGGTTTTTGCAGGGAAAAAATGCAATTGAGTGGGAGATGTATAAAAGAAAGAGACAGGAGGTCAAGAGAAAGGTGCAAGAGGTGAAAAAGAGGGCAAATGAGAGTTGGGGTGAAAGAGTATCATTAAATTTTAGGGAGAATAAAAAGATGTTCTGGAAGGAGGTAAATAAAGTGCGTAAGACAGGGGAGCAAATGGGAACTTCAGTGAAGGGCGCAAATGGGGAGGTGATAACAAGTAGTGGTGATGTGAGAGGGAGATGGAGTGAGTATTTTGAAGGTTTGTTGAATGTGTTTGATGATAGAGTGGCAGATGTGGGGTGTTTTGGTCGAGGTGGTGTGCAAAGTGAGAGTGTTAGGGAAAATGATTTGGTAAACAGAGAAAAGGTAGTAAAAGCTTTGCGGAAGATGAATGCCGGCAAGGCAGCAGGTTTGGATGGTATTGCAGTGGAATTTATTAAAAAAGGGGGTGACTGTATTATTGATTGGTTGGTAAGGTTATCTAATGTATGTATGACTCATGGTGAGGTGCCTGAAGATTGGCGGAATGCGCGCATAGTGCCTTTGTACAAAGGCAAAGGGGAAAAGGGTGAGTGCTCAAATTACAGAGGTATAAGTTTGTTGAGTATTCCTGGTAAATCATATGGGAGGGTATTGATTGAGAGGGTGAAGGCATGTACAGAGCATCAGATTGGGGAAGAGCAGTGTGGTTTCGGAAGTGGTAGAGGATGTGTGGATCAGGTGTTTGCTTTGAAGAATGTATGTGAGAAATACTTAGAAAAGCAAATGGATTTGTATGTAGCATTTATGGATCTGGAAAAGGCATATGATAGAGTTGATAGAGATGCTCTGTGGAAGTTATTAAGAATATATGGTGTGGGAGGCAAGCTGTTAGAGGCAGTGAAAAGTTTTTATATAGGATGTAAGGCATGTGTACGTGTAGGAAGAGAGGAAAGTGATTGGTTCTCAGTGAATGTAGGTTTGCGGCAGGGGTGTGTGATGTCTCCATGGTTGTTTAATTTGTTTTTGGATGGGGTTTTTAGGGAGGTGAATGCAAGAGTTTTGGAAAGATGGGCAAGTATGATGTCTGTTGGGGATAAGAGAGCTTGGGAAGTGAGTCAATTGTTGTTTGCTGATGATACAGCGCTGGTGGCTGATTCATGTGAGAAACTGCAGAAGCTGGTGACTGAGTTAAGTAAAGTGTGTGAAAGAAGAAAGTTAAGAGTAAATGTGAATAAGACCAAGGTTATTAGGTACAGTAGGGTTGAGGGTCAAGTCAATTGGGAGGTAAGTTTGAATGGAGAAAAACTGGAGGAAGTAAAGTGTTTTAGATATCTGGTAGTGGATCTGGCAGCGGATGGAACCATGGAAGCGGAAATGGATCATTGGGTGGGGGAGGGGGCGAAAATCCTGGGAGCCTTGAAAAGAATGTGTGGAAGTTGAGAACATTATCTCGGAGAGCAAAAATGGGTATGTTTGAAGGAACAGTGGTTCCAACAATGTTGTATGGTTGCGAGGCGTGGGCTATGGATAGAGTTGTGCGCAGGAGGATGGATGTGCTGGAAATGAGATGTTTAAGGACAATGTGTGGTGTGAGGTGGTTTGATCGAGTAAGTAACGTAAGGGTAAGAGAGATGTGTGGAAATAAAAAGAGCGTGGTTGAGAGAGCAGAAGAGGGTGTTTTGAAGTGGTTTGGGCACATGGAGAGAATGAGTGAGGAAAGATTGACCAAGAGGATATATGTGTCGGAGGTGGAGGGAACGAGGAGAAGTGGGAGACCAAATTGGAGGTGGAAAGATGGAGTGAAAAAGATTTTGTGTGATCGGGGCCTGAACATGCAGGAGGGTGAAAGGAGGGCAAGGAATAGAGTGAATTGGATCGATGTAGTATACCGGGGTTGACGTGCTGTCAGTGGATTGAATCAGGGCATGTGAAGCGTCTGGGGTAAACCATGGAAAGCTGTGTAGGTATTGTATAATTGCGTTTGTGGACGTATGTATATACATGTGTATGGGGGTGGGTTGGGCCATTTCTTTCGTCTGTTTCCTTGCGCTACCTCGCAAACGCTGGAGACAGCGACAAAGCAAAAAAAAAAAAAAAAAAGAAAAATATATATATATATATATATATATATATATATATATATATATATATATATATATATATATATATATATATATATATATATATATATATATATTCCTATGAGTCCACGGGGAAAATGAAACACGAAATGTTCCCAAGTGCACTTTCGTGCAATAATCACAGAATCAGGGGAGACACAAAAGAGAAATATAACAGTCAGTTGATATATATCGAAGAGACGAAGCTAGGACGCCATTTGGTAAACATGTGATTTTCAAAAAAAAAAAAAAAAAAAAAAAATATATATATATATATATATATATATATATATATATATATATATATATATATATATATATATATATATATATATATTATCCCTGGGGATAGGGGATTAAGAACACTTCCCACGGATTCCCTGCGTGTCGTAGAAGGCGACTAAAAGGGGAGGGAGCGGGGGGCTGGAAATCCTCCCCTCTCGTTTTTTTTTAATTTTCCAAAAGAGGGAACAGAGTGGGGCCAGGTGAGGATATTCGAAAAAATGCCCAGTCCTCTGTTCTTAACGCTACCTCGCTAACGCGGGACATGGCGAATAGTTTAAAAGAAAAGAAATATATATATATATATATTCATGTAATCTCGCCTTTCCTATGTCAGGGAGGAAGCGTCTAGAACAGATGACTGAGCCTCAGAATTAGGAACCCTCACCTGGCCTCCTTTTCTGATCCTTTTACCGTAAAAGTAAAACCAGAGGGGGCTACCATAGCCACTGTTTCTGAACAGGTATGGAGGTCAACTTAAAAATTCTTTTAATTGTAACCAATCTTTCCAGTCAAATATTCGTAAAGTGAATATAGAAATAATCAAAACTTATTCAACACTCTGGGAAACATTTTGAAAAAGAATTTCCAATACCAATTTACATTTCTCATCATTTTATATTGGAAGTTACAGCATGAATTGTGTTTTAAAGCATAAAGGGACGACATCAGCGAGAGTGAAGGGTTGTGTAAGCCTTCCTTCCTCCTGCAAGAGCTGTTCACCGCCGTGATGGACGATGACAGTTCGGGTCGCTCATTAGCATGCGTCCATCAGCGTTGGCAGTCTCGGGCGATGTCACGCCCCTAAGGCTCCTGCCTCTGCCCGCCACCAGCATGACTTTCAGTGACGTTGGCTTCGTGGACTCATGTCAGGGATGAATTATGGAGGCCAGAAGATGGCGGCTATAAAACATTCATGCTTGATCCATCAGAGGTGACGGCTCTTCCTTCCAGCACCTGGACTTGTGTTTCTCCTTCCCGAAGGTATAACCAAATCTTTACCGTGGTATCACGAAAGCTTCGAAATTTTCGAGCTTGATTGAAAAACTTCGACATAAGGAAAACTATCACTTTAGCCGTTGTGTGTGTGTGTGTGTGTGTGTGTGTGTGTGTGTGTGTGTGTGTGTGTCTGTGTGTGTGTGTTCATCTATCTATACTGTAAGGTAAGGTATTCTTACATTATTTGAGCCCAATTTTTTGAACATTCTCTACCTTCAAACATCTTAAATTAACTGTATGACTGGTCTCCATTAAACATGTTTTCAGTCATTCTATTCCGTTCGTCAACCACTTTGATGCTATATATGTACTTCTGATCATCTTTTTTAATCGGCTTCTTACGTAACTTCATGTTATGTCCTCTGGTTGCTCGCTCGCTCCCAACATCTCTCAAAGAGCTGATTAGCTTCCACGTCTTTGATCTCTTTAATAAACTTAAAGGGTGTGACCAGGTCACCCCTCAACCTTCTCTCTTACAATGTGGTCAGAGATAAAGCCTCATACGTTTTCGTGTACTTTCTCTGTTTAAACTATGGTATCATCTTTGTTGACCTCCTCTGTACCTTTTCTATTAGCTCTATTTGCTTCTTTTGGTGTGGTTACTAAACATTAGAGGCATAATTTAGTTTTAGCCATATCTAGATTATGAAGAGTTTACCTATACTTGAGAGCTGTTCTAATAGTCACCAACAGACAATTTGTCTAACTATTCTTTTGATATGGGACGCTTGTGACAGGTTAGGGACCATGTCAGTTCCCAGAAACTTCTCACACACGAACCCCTGTATGTTCTTGTGTGTGTGTGTGTGTGTGTGTGTGTGTGTGTGTGTGTGTGTGTGTGTGTGTGTGTGTATGTATAATGGCTAAGACGCCATTTGGTAAACATGTTTACCAAATGACGTCCTAGCTTCGTCTCTTCGATGTATATCAACTGACTGTTATATTTCTCTTGTGTCTCCCCTGATGATGTGATTATTACACGAAAGTGCACTTGGGAACTTTTCGTGTTTCATTATCCCCGTGGACTCATAGGAATATCTTGATCACGCGCAAAATTGTGATCCTTTCCAATACATATACATATATACATGATTGCTGCACTATCATTGTTAGCACTGTTAACCGTTTCAAGAGATAGTTTCTCTTTAATACACGTATTTCTGGTGAGTGAATCTATGAACAAAGAGGAGGTATTCCGTCCAGTAGGACTGGCTGCTGTCCAAGTGGTGAAGTTGCGTCATGCAGCATTTAACCAGGGGTGTGTATCCCCTCAAGACCTCCATCCATGATGTAGTTGACGGCCGGGTGTATGTCTCCCTCTCCTTCATCATTCACGGTCTGCAGGTGTCAGAGCGACATAAAGCCAGTACGTCCCTCCTCCCAGACAGCCATTGGACGCAAGAGTGATACATCCATCCCTCACGCGTGAAAAACTTCCTCTGTCACAGTTTTCACCTCTTCCGAAATTTTGCCGATTGATTTTCTCTCTATATTTACCTATTGAAGTGCAAGGACACACACACACACACACACCTACACACACGCACACACACACACACACACACACACACACACACACACACACACACACACACACACAAAACACACACACACATATACACACACACACACACACACAGACACACACACACAGACAGAGACACACACACACACACACACACACACACACACACACACACACACACACACACACACACACACACACACACACACACACACACACACACACACACACACACACTTCTCATAAATGGTTAAGTACTAATAACGGAAACCTCATATATAAACAAAGAGTAAGATCGAATTTGTATTCTCATGGAGACACAAGTTCGTGGATACAAAAAATTCTTAGAGTATATATCCACAAATTGCCCCCAGCAACATGTCAGTAATCATACTAGGATGAGAGAAACTGGTACACCAAGATACTAGCTCTTACCTGCACATACAGCATAGTGGACATTGAGAAATAAATGATACACCAACTTGATAGATTGGTCACGTAATATCTGTGTTTGATTATGTGGTAGATAATGGTGTCAAAAGAGCAGAGATGAGGCCAGAATGAAATAAAAGATCAAATCGTCAAGTCTACATAGAATTCAACAATCTTTATGGCAACATAATTTGGGAGATGGAGTTCAGTAGCCCAGCAACCAGGGCATAGTAATGTGAAGCTATGTATAAATCTACAAGGACGGGGTAAAGACACTGGGTACCAATAGCATGAAATACAGAGGAAAGGTTAAGAAGGAGGAGGAAGGATGTCAAAAGGTGAGGTAGCTTCATGATGTTCTGTGACGTAGATATAAGACAAGAAAAGAAGAACAGAGAATCCTTGTAAGGACATTGTGAACAATAAACCATCACTTACGGAGAAGCTGTTTGGTTTAGGGAATTCAGAAAGAAGAGTTATAGACAGTGACTTTAAGATGATTCAGGAATTGAATGACAAATTCAATAGTGCTTTCGCCGAGGAATGTACTATAGCCCCAACACCAGTGATATGGAGCGGGGAAAAGGTATCAGAAATTATTGAAATTTCTAGACAAGAACACAAGAAGAATAACAAGTAATCTTGACTCGCATAAGGCTCATGGTCCAGATGAAATTTCTTCAAGAGTGCTGACGATATGTGTGGACACACTTGACAAAACTGCTTGAAATATTGTTCAGGACATCGCTAGAAAACGTAAAGTGCCAAGGGAGTGGAAAAAGGTAAATGTCATAACTATTTGTAAGAAAGGAGACCGGGAGGAGGCGCTGAGCTACAGACCGGCCTCTCTGACTAGTGTGGTCTGTATGTTACTGTAGGAGGTAATCAGAAGGCAAGTGGATGACTTCCTACAGACGAGAAACTACCATTGTGAGGCAACACGGATGTAGAGAAAAGAAGTCATGTGTAACGAAACTCTTAGATGTATGTGAATATAGTTCAACTCTTTTTTAGACAAAAAAAGATGAATCGGTGGATTGATTGTGTCTATACTAACAGAGAGCAACGATGCCACACAGGTGGCTGATCTGAAAGTTGGTTCTTTCGGCAGAAACAAGGGAAAGACACCTTTCATGAATATAAGATTATGAAAGGGAACGAAGAACATCTCATGGTTTCCCAACCTACTCGAAAGGGGTTGAGGTCACCAGTGGTGCTGGGTTCTAATATGGAACTCTGCTTTTCTTGATCGATATGAATGACTTACCTGAAGGATTGGATTTCTGCAATAACTTATTTGCATATTTCCAAAATTATAAGTGAACTAAAAAGGTAGAAAGATTACTTCATCCTACAAGAGGACCTAGATAGATTGATATATATCTCGTGACATTCAGCTCACGTATATGCAAAGCAATGAGTATGGGGCATAGTGAAATGGAACATCGGAATAAATATTAGATAGCAGAGAATAAGGTGCAGAATTTGTATGTAAAAGGGACATGGGAGTTGATATCCTCCCACACGTGTCTTAAGATTTCTACCTGAGTAGAATAGTGAAAGAGACAAACTGTCAACTGGCAAACAGACATGCGTTCAAGTATTGTTCATGGGTGAAAGAATATGAAAGAAGTTGTTCATATATTAATTAAGTTACAACTGAATTAGGCTTTATAACTTTGGTTACCGCCTATAAAGAAGTGTGGTATGTTTATGGTGAAGGTCTAGAGGAGGGCAACAAAGATGGTGCCAGAATGAAGACGACTAAGTTACATGAAAAACTGCATGTTAAGATTTTCCTGTGTGGAAGAATGGAGTAAGGGATGAACTTACCATAACTGTTAAGTTTTTACTAGAGCTTAATGACGTAGACAGTGAACAATTCCTCAAAAGATGCATAGATGGAACAACATGAGGACCTAACATGAAATTGTGTAAGAAACATTTTGGAAAAGATGTAAAGAAATACTTTTATAGTGTAAAGGTTGTGTTTGAATGAAATGAACTGAATCATGTCGACAGCATAGAGAAAATGAAAAAGTTCTCTGACATTAGAGAATGTTCAATAGATGGGGCCTCCCGAGGGTAATACTGTCTCCCCGTAGAGCACAAACACACACCACACACTGACTCTGCTGATGACGCATCCTTAATCCACCTGGAACTTGTTTTCCACGAGGCAGTCAGAAAGGAGCATATCTTTCCTAATCGTGAACCTACTCTTCATGGATGGAAATACAGGAAACAAGCACAGGAAGTTCGTACCAATGAGTGAAGACTGTGGGAGGGTTGAATAGTGTTCATATTGTGTAAGTCGTGACAATTTCTAAGTACCGGATAGTGGATTAGCGAGCAGAACTTTTGAGTTTACAGTAGTGACGTATTGAACTGAATTCTATCCAGTATTGGCCGTGGATGGAGCTGTGGAGAAAGGAAGGATATTGAACAATAAATCTAAAGTAAAAGAAAGGAAGATCCAAGCAACAGTCTTATCGTCCATATGACGCGTACCACCGCAGCTAACTTTTGGCAACAATGGCGACAAGGGACTTGTATGTATACCTCCCCTCTTGAGAATACAGTATGGATGAAAGGATGGACATTGATGAGAAACCAACAGGGAGATACATTAGAAATATGGAAAGGGAGGCACTCTACAAAACTTTTATGTAAAATTTCTTCTTCTTTTTGGAAAGTTAAGGGATGAAATGACTCCAAGATGAGGCACAGTGTGTTCTGGAACTAAAACAACGGCAGTAATACACCGCTGCGCTGTTATCTTAACAGCAAAGCTGTAAGAGTGAGGTTGCTCAGTAGGTGTCGTTTATGAGGTGGTGGAAACGAACGGGAGAATTGGCGTCCAGCATGTGAGGTCAGAAAAGGTTGTGATTCGCATAGCGTCATTACAAGTTGAGGGATATGAGTCAGGTTAAGGTAATCATATTACTAAAAAAGTGATGATAGTCATTTATGGTACTAATGTGTGGACACGGCAGGATGAGTGAGAGCAAACATCCAGAAAATAATGGAAGGGAAAGAGGAAATATAGAATCTTGGCGAGAAAAGCCTGCTCTTATCTCTCGATGAGATAGAAAGAATCAATAACAGGTACACAAAAATCATCAGGAGAGACCCAGATATTTTCAAGGTTAATAAAGAAATCCATATTTCAGTCATATGATCAAAATGTATTCTTCATCGTGACAGAGAATTTGATTTCCTATACCAATAGAGGCGGTTAACATAAGGATGTTGAATATATACATGAAACGTAGGAATGTCATAATAGCGGTAATATTCTGAGAGTTCGTGATGCAGTGGTACAAAGAATGGTGCTCAGAAAAAAACTATGTACACTCGTACATTCGGATCGATTATCTTCCATGGAAAGTGAGGTTCTTATAATGATCGACTGGAAAAAATAACGCAAAATTCTAAGGAAAGTTGTACTTACCGTATAATCACACAGTATGAGGTAAAACGATTTTTTTTGTTAGGAAAGGATCAGAATTTTGCGCGTGATCAAATATATTCCTATGAGTCCACGGGGAAAATCAAACACGATAAGTTCTCAAGTGCACTTTCGTGTAACAATCATAGCATCAGGGGAGACACAAGAGAGAATAACAGTCAGTTGATATACAACGAAGAGACGTAGCTTGGACGCCATTTGGTAAACATGCGATTGTCCAAGACAGAAAACGAGCGTATCATTAACCTATGTGAACAAGAAGATGAATTGTTTACAAACTTTATCAACAATAAAGTTATCCAATTTGTACAGCCCTTCACTAATATTAAAAGAAGATATATTCTATTGAATCAAAGTTAAAGTACCCTTGATCTTTCATTGACGAATCCCAAAAGTTAGCAAAGAAATCATTTTATAGAGTGGAGCCCAAACCTCCCATTGACACCAAGCATCTTTTGGTTCTCCCTTTTGATAATAATTTAACTTTACTTCCTATGTTGCTTTTATCCTTTAATGTAAATGTTGCATTCAGCAACAATAATACTATAAAGAATATCTTAATCAGAAACTCACCAGAAAATTTTCCTGGGTCCATCTATAAGTGCCATGTAGAAATTGTGATAAGTTTTATGTTGGGCAGACTGGTAAGGATTTTTCTGTTAGACTTAAGCAACATGAATATAGTATAAGAACAGGACAAGAATCAAATGCCTTGTTTAATCATGTTAAAAGCTATGATCATTGTATTGACTGGAGTAATGCCATCTCAGTTATTAACTCTAACTTCAGAACCACAATAAATGACAATGAATCTTCTATTATCAAATACACAAAGAATTATAACCTTAATATTAGTGATGGTCTATACAAATTGGATAACTTTTTTGTTGATAAAATTTGTAAACGATTCACCTTCTTGTCCACATAATAAGTTTATGATACGCTCATTGTCTGTCTTGGACAATCGCATGTTTACCAAATGGCGTCCTAGCTACATCTCTCCGTTGTATATCAACTGATTGTTATATATATATATATAATTTGTTTATGGATGGGGTTGTTAGGGAGGTAAATGCAAGAGTTTTGGAAGGAGGGGCAAGTATGAAGTCTGTTGGGGAAGAGAGAGCTTGGGAAGTGAGTCAGTTGTTGTTCGCTGATGATACAGCGCTGGTGGCTGATTCATGTGAGAAACTGCAGAAGCTGGTGACTGAGTTTGGTAAAGTGTGTGGAAGAAGAAAGTTAAGAGTAAATGTGAATAAGAGCAAGGTTATTAGGTACAGTAGGGTTGAGGGTCAAGTCAATTGGGAGGTGAGATTGAATGGAGAAAAACTGGAGGAAGTGAAGTGTTTTAGATATCTGGGAGTGGATCTGGCAGCGGATGGAACCATGGAAGCGGAAGTGGATCATAGGGTGGGGGAGGGGGCGAAAATTCTGGGGGCCTTGAAGAATGTGTGGAAGTCGAGAACATTATCTCGGAAAGCAAAAATGGGTATGTTTGAAGGAATAGTGGTTCCAACAATGTTGTATGGTTGCGAGGCGTGGGCTATGGATAGAGTTGTGCGCAGGAGGATGGATGTGCTGGAAATGAGATGTTTGAGGACAATGTGTGGTGTGAGGTGTTTTGATCGAGTGAGTAACGTAAGGGTAAGAGAGATGTGTGGAAATAAAAAGAGCGTTGTTGAGAGAGCAGAGGAGGGTGTTTTGAAGTGGTTTGGGCACATGGAGAGAATGAGTGAGGAAAGATTGATCAAGAGGATATATGTGTCGAGGTGGAGGGAACGAGGAGAAGAGGGAGACCAAATTGGAGGTGGAAAGATGGAGTGAAAAAGATTTTGTGTGATCGGGGCCTGAACATGCAGGAGGGTGAAAGGAGGGCAAGGAATAGAGTGAATTGGAGCGATGTCGTATACCGGGGTTGACGTGCTGTCAGTGGATTGAATCAAGGCATGTAAAGCGTCTGGGGAAAACCATGGAAAGCTGTGTAGGTATGTATATTTGCGTGTGTGGACGTATGTATATACATGTGTATGGGGGGGGGTTGGGCCATTTCTTTCGTCTGTTTCCTTGCGCTACCTCGCAAACGCGGGAGACAGCGACAAAGTATAAAAACAAAAAAAAAAAAAAAAAATATATATATATATATATATATATATATATATATATATATATATATATATATATATATATATATATATATATCCTAGCCTGAGTCAGGTACCCTAGGGGTAGATCAAAAGCCGGGTTCTTTGTGGATCGACTGCCGCAGCCAGGATTCGAACCTATGCGCTTGACCTCGGGCGGCCCGTGAATGCGTCACGGACAGGAACGCTAACCAGATCAGTGATAAACTCGAGGCTACAAGCTTGATATCAGGAAGATTACGGTGTTCGTTGCCATCCAGGTGGGGAGTATGTTAATAGCTCAGCGGCCGACTGAAGAGCACTTTAATTCTCCAGTGGCCAGGTTAGGTGTGTGTTGATACTCCAGCGGCCAGGTTAAGCGCGTGTTAGTACTCTAGCGGCCAGGTTAGGTGAGTGTTAATTCTCCAGCGGCCAGGTTAGGTGAGTGTTAATGCTCCAACGGCCAGGTTAGGTGAGTGTTAATGCTCAAACATTCACGTGAATTACGTAATATTGTTCCACCTCTTGGATAAGTTACGCATTAATGCTCCAGCATCCGGGTGCGGTGTTTATTGTGCTCTTCACATATGATATAGACGTAAACATTACACAGGTCTTCTCTGCCACGTACGGCATATTATTGTCTCCTTCGTGGTATAAAGAATCTCTATATTTCATCATGGTAGGTGACACGCGTTATGCTCCCATGTACATGAAATACATGATTCATTTCCCCCTTTTGAGAATTAAATTGCAATTGGTCTAGGTACGAATGATCATGTTATGTTGTATTCTACTACCTCCCTAACCCATCAGTTCGTCTGCGATGTGTCTTATGCTTCATCCAGTCATGTTCCGCCCAGCTGCTAAACCTGTTATGGTTCAACTGGAATTGGGAGCATTTCGAGATGTTGTTCTCTTCCCGGGATCGTCTTAAGGATATTGCCGTCTTATATTTTATCCCCAGCCCCCATGTTGTTGTACTGCGTTCACTCCAGCTTCGTCCTTGCTGCACGTGAGCTGTTCTAGCGGACGTATATATTGATTCTCTGAATAAAGCTCTGGTTCTTATATATTTTCTTGAGTAACACCTTATTACAGCTGTCTTTCAAGTCATGGGAATTGCAAGATATTTCCGAAGGTAGTTATAAAGTCTTACCTTTGAATATGCTTTTGCTTCTTAGCTTTTTCACAATCATTCTAGTTTTTCTTTACCACCATTTCTTTTTCTAGGCAATGTGTCATCGTGAATAAGTAGTTTGAGTACCTTTAATCAGATTATCACACTTCTGTAACATATGTTTCATCACGATGAACGTAAACTTCTGTGAAGTTGCCACTGCGCCGTCGTGTAAGATTGGCTCTTTAGGGTGATGAATGGGAACTCTCGTCCCTGTTTATCTCCCAGCACCACTTCAGTCTTGTTTCTTATTCTTAGATGGTATTTAATAGAAGTATGTCGTTATAATCATGACATTGTAGTTATGTTGGTTGGTTCTTTGGTGACGCCCTCACAGATAGTGGTTTGTGGTCTGAGTTATGTCCTTATTTTGTATCTCTTTCTCTCAACATATTCTTCCTACAGAAAGCAAGTCTCCCCTCAGGTCTTCCTAACACCACTTCGTTCACTTGGTTCCATTTGGGTCTCTTCCCGTACTCCAACACCCGCCAGCTGTGATATTTTTCTTCTTAAAGCTTTTCTATTTTTCATGGCTCTTCCTTCTCTTCCTTCACCTGGTGAGCCGGCCGGCCCTGGTCTCTCCCACTCCTGCCCCGCCCTGCCATCACCCCCTAGCAACATGCCTCCCGACCACCCCCTCCAGCCTATCCCCCAGACAGCGTTACTCTCGCGCCTCAGCGGCGTCTTGCCCGTGCCGGTACATCTGGGTCTTCCCGTTCTTGCCACTGCTCTCCTCCCTCCTCTTTTGCCTCCCCTGCTACTCTTGCTGGTCGTCGCCAAACTCGTCCCTTATGCAGAACGCACTTGGTTCTCCTGTTCTTCCATCCTACCCCATTATCTTGTCTCTCCCTTCACTTCCCCCATCCCACGTTGGGAGGCCACTCCCACGGCGCCCCTCCCTACTACTGCCCCTTCCCACATCCAGAACGCACCTGGGTCTCCCGATGGCTCCGTTTTGCCGCCATGATAGAAATTTATATCCCAAGAACCAGCCGATAATCTGAGCCTGGATCGAAGGAACCGGTTTGAGAAAATTCGTCGGCGGAGAGCGTGTTAGTATTTTGTGTGTCTGTAATTATGAGGTATGGATATCCTGTGTGGCTGTGGTTAACGAGAAAAAAAGTTACTAAAAACATTTGTCTTTCACGCCTCATAAGATCTTTGTGTGTTTAGAATGAATCTGAATTTCGAGCTAGGTGCTTGAAGAGCCACATATGTCAGATGATGTTTATGACTGAATCGTGACGATGCCAAACCTTCACATTCGGATACCATACATGTAGAATCTGTATAACGAAAATGATTTACAAAACCTTTCCAAGGAACAAGATGAGTGTAGTTGGCATGACAGGGGCCGTCGAGTAGTTCTTAACTAGAATAGAGTCTACACCAATCAGGTGCAACGGTTCTTGAATATATATAAATATCTTTTTTTCATACTATTCGCCATTTCCCACGTTAGCGAGGTAGCGTTAAGGACAGAGGACTGAGTCTTTGAGGGAATATCCTCACTTATCCCTCTTCTCTGTTCCCTCTTTTGTATAAAAGAAAGCGGCAGGAGGTCAAGAGAAAGATGCAAGAGGTGAAAAAGAAGGGCAAATGAGAGTTGGGTGAGAGAGTATCATTAAATTTTCGGGAGAATGAAAAGATGTTTTGGAAGGAGGTAAATAAAGTGCGTATGACAAGAGAACAAATGGGAACATCGGTGAAGGGGGCTTATGGGGAGGTAATATTAAGTAGTGGTGAAGTTAGAAGGAGATGGAGTGAGTATTTTGAAGGTTTGTTGAAAGGGTTTGTTGATAGAGTGGCAGATGTAGGGTGTTTTGGTCGAGGTGTTGTGCGAAGTGAGAGGGTCAGGGTGAATGGTTTGGTAAACAGAGAAGAGGTAATGAAAGCTTTGCGGAGGATGAAAACCGGCAAGGCGGCGGATTTGGATGGTATTGGGAGTATATTGAAAAAAGGGGGTGACTGTGTTATCGAGTAGTTGGTAAGGATATTCACTGTGAATATGCCGAAGGATTGGTGGAATGCATGCATAGTGCCATTCAAGGCAAAGGGGATAAAGGAGAGTGTTTAAATTAAAGAGGTATAAGTTGGTTGAGTATTTCTGGGAAAACATATGGGAGGGCATTGATTGAGAGGGTAAAGGCATGTACAGAGAATCAGACTGGGGAAGAGCAATGTGGTTTCAGAAGTGGTAAAGGATGTGTGGATCAGAGGTTTGCTTTGAAGGATGTATGTGAGAAATACTTAGAAAAACAGATGGATTTGTATGCAGCATTTACGGATCTGGAGACGGCATGTGATAGGGTTGATAGATATGCTTTGTAGAATGTATTAAGAGTATATGGTGGGGAAGGTAAGTTGCTAGTAGTGAAAAGTTTTTACCTAGGATGTAAGGCATGTGTATATTGTTTATAGTTTCATTGTTGCAGAAGGCAACATTTACATTTGCATTATCTTAATCAGGTATTCATAAGAAAATTCTCCTGGATGCATCTATAAAGTGCCATGTAAAATTGTGATAAGTTTTATGTTGGGCAGACTGGCAGGGATCTTTCTTTTAGACTTAAGCAACATAGATATAGTATAAGAACAGGACAAGAATCAAATGCCTTGTTCAATCACGTTAAAAACTCTGATCATTGTATTGACTGGAGTAATGCCATCTCAGTTATCAACTCTAACTCCAGTTCCAGGAGAAATATCATTGAATTTTCCATTACTAAATACACAAAGAACTATAACCTTAATGTTAGTGAAGGTCTATACAAATCGGATTTCTTTATTGTTGATAAAATTTTTAGCAATTCACCTTGTCCACATAAGTTTATGATACGCTCGTTGTCAGTCTTGGACAATCACTTGTTTACAAAAATGGCGTCCTAGCTACGTCTCTTCGTTGTATATCAACTGACTGTTATATTTCTTGAATCTTCCCTGATGATGTGATTATTACACGAAAGTGCACTTGGGAACTTATCGTGTTTCATATTCCCCGTAGACTCATAGGAATACACTTGATCACGCGCAAGTTTGTAATCCTTTCCAATATATATATATATATATATATATATATATATATATATATATATATATATATATATATATATATATATTCTTTTTTTTATACTTTGTCGCTGTCTCCCGCGTTTGCGAGGTAGCGCAAGGAAACAGACGAAAGAAATGGCCCAACCCCCCCCATACACATGTATATACATACGTCCACACACGCAAATATACATACCTACACAGCTTTCCATGGTTTACCCCAGACGCTTCACATGCCTTGATTCAATCCACTGACAGCACGTCAACCCCGGTATACCACATCGCTCCAATTCACTCTATTCCTTGCCCTCCTTTCACCCTCCTGCATGTTCAGGCCCCGATCACACAAAATCTTTTTCACTCCATCTTTCCACCTCCAATTTGGTCTCCCTCTTCTCCTTGCTCCCTCCACCTCCGACACATATATCCTCTTGGTCAATCTTTCCTCACTCATCCTCTCCATGTGCCCAAACCACTTCAAAACACCCTCTTCTGCTCTCTCAACCACGCTCTTTTTATTTCCACACATCTCTCTTACCCTTACGTTACTCACTCGATCAAACCACCTCACACCACACATTGTCCTCAAACATCTCATTTCCAGCACCTCCATCCTCCTGCGCACAACTCTATCCATAGCCCACGCCTCGCAACCATACAACATTGTTGGAACCACTATTCCTTCAAACATACCCATTTTTGCTTTCTGAGATAATGTTCTCGACTTCCACACATTCTTCAAGGCCCCCAGAATTTTCGCCCCCTCCCCCACCCTACGATCCACTTCCGCTTCCATGGTTCCATCCGCTGCCAGATCCACTCCCAGATATCTAGAACACTTCACTTCCTCCAGTTTTTCTCCATTCAAACTCACCTCCCAATTGACTTGACCCTCAACCCTATTGTACCTAATAACCTTGCTCTTATTCACATTTACTCTTAACTTTCTTCTTCCACACACTTTACCAAACTCAGTCACCAGCTTCTGCAGTCTGAGGGTCAAGTCAATTGGGAGGTGAGTTTGAATGGAGAAAAACTGGAGGAAGTGAAGTGTTTTAGATATCTGGGAGTGGATCTGGCAGCGGATGGAACCATGGAAGCGGAAGTGGATCGTAGGGTGGGGGAGGGGGCGAAAATCCTGGGAGCCTTGAAAAATGTGGGAAAGTCGAGAACATTATCTCAGAAAGCAAAAATGGGTATGTTTGAAGGAATAGTGGTTCCAACAATGTTGTATGGTTGCGAGGCGTGGGCTATGGATAGAGTTGTGCGCAGGAGGATGGATGTGCTGGAAATGAGATGTTTGAGGACAATGTGTGGTGTGAGGTGGTTTGATCGAGTAAGTAACGTAAGGGTAAGAGAGATGTGTGGAAATAAAAAGAGCGTGGTTGAGAGAGCAGAAGAGGGTGTTTTGAAATGGTTTGGGCACATGGAGGGAATGAGTGAGGAAAGATTGACCAAGAGGATATATGTGTCGGAGGTGGAGGGAACGAGGAGAAGTGGGAGACCAAATTGGAGGTGGAAAGATGGAGTGAAAAAGATTTTGTGTGATCGGGGCCTAAACATGCAGTTGGTGTTGGGATTCAAAGACTTTATGAATTGTTTGCACCTGATGAGGAGGATTGGCTCCCGCCCCTTATAGTCATCTTCTGCGATGAGCTGGGAATACATAAGTACACATATATTAGCTTGGCTACCCGGCGATTCATTGGACAAAAATAATGAAACCTTATATGAGAATTGCCTTTTTTTTTTGGCTATCTAATGATATCCAAAGGCCGAATGTTAAAAAAAAGATCGAGATGTGTGGTCGAATATGAATGGCAAGAATTTCAACCGTACTCGTTACTAAGTCTGGACCTTGAAGGTGGCGTTGGCTGTAAATCTTGCTTCTCATCCTGAGGTATAGTACCCTCAATATAGTTTGAATCTGCTTGTCGCCAATTTTGAGCGAGTAAGGTGAGTTAGTGTACTAATCTATAAATATAGGGTTGTTTGGCTGCTTTAAATGGCCCTCAAGGCCAACGTGCGGTAGCTTCAACTCTTGACCTGATACTGAACCATTCACACCCAAAATCGGGATTTTAGGTGGTTCAAGAAGTTGCATTAAGTCTGAGTCTTAAAAGGAAGCCTCTGTTATCTTTTACGACCAGGTTCTGGTACCATTGGATTATACCTTCGATCTTAAGGTACCTTTATTATAATTTGAATATTGATTAATAATAATTAACTAATAATGAATTAATAATCAATAATCTGATGAGCTTCCCATTTCAAATGCGTGGAGCGAAGTAAGTATTATCCGTGCGACTAAGGTGGCCTTTGGTGGCCTTTTGTGGACTGACAGTAATGTTGAAGGTAAGCATGTGGAAACGTCAAACTTTGTTTAGAATCTCAAGTACCTCTACTAAAAATCTGGGGTTCTAGGTGGTTAGTGAAGTGACAGTAAATATGAACCCTTACAATTGACCTTTGTTTGTCATTTGTGGAGCTCTAGAAACCTTCGTTTGATCTTGAGATACCTTCATTATCAGTGATAGCCTAAGCCCTTGCCCATATTCAGAAATACTCACATCCAAAATCAAGGGCCGCTGGAGAGGTTGAATTAAGTTTGAATATTGAAAGGTGACTTCGTTGCCCTGTAAGACCAGACTCTGCCACCTTTTGGATTCTCCTTAGATCCTGAGGTACTTTGATTATAATTCAAGGTTAGTAGGTCGCCTATTTCAGATTAAAGTAATGACCTAAGTGAAATCTGTAAGGTGGCTTTTATCGGTGGTTAAAAGCTGTCTTCAAGACCGTCGTGCGGTTGCTTCAAACCATGTCCAGATTATGATGTACATACGCTATGAAGCCGAACCTTGAACAGTGGTCTTTGTTGGCTCTGGTAGTCTTGGATCCTGCCTTCATTCCTGAGGTACCTTCTTTATATGAAGCTGATAGTTTGTTTATCTGAAGTGAATGCAATGGATTAAGTGTAATTCATACGGCTAGGGAGGTATTTGGTGGCTTTTAGTGAACTCGGAACAGCCCTCAAGAACACTGGGCTGTAGGTTTGAATGATGAGTAGATGAAGTACTATACCGTAGTTCTGAGGTCTCTGTTTGCTAGATGAAGGTGTAGGATGTCTGAACATTGAAAGGTGACCTTTCTTTGCATTTAACGCTAAGCTCTGGTCTCTTTGAATCCTGTCTTTGATTCTCAAGTACTTTCAGTATAATTTGATGCCGTTAGATCGCCTATTCTTGCCCAGGTTCTGAATAACTCACCCAAAATATGGGGACTTTAGGTGCGATGTGAGACTATAGTAAGTCTGATCCTTGAATAGTGAATTTTGTTAGCCTCTAAGGCCAAGGTTTGGCACCCCTTGTATCTTGCCTTTAATCCTGAAGCATTTTTTGTATGGTTTGAGGATGATAGTGAACTCATTGTAATCTATTTAGCTGCGATGAGTTTAATAGATTGTAGACGGCTTTTAAGGCAAAACCATGAAGCTGCAGTACGTTTGAGCCTTGAAAATTGAACTTTATTTGGACTTTAAGGTCAGGCTCTTGTTCCCTTGAATCCTGGTGTTGATCGTGAATACCGTCATTATAGCATCAGGCTGTTGGGTTCGCCTATTTGGAACGAGTGCAGTGAGCTAAGCGTAATCTCTAAAACTGAGGTGGCCTCCAAACGGTGTTCAAGGCCAACATGCGGTATCCTAAAACCTTTTCCGGATTCTGCAAAGGTATTCTTTTATAATCTGAGACCCTTAAATGCTATATGAAACTGTAGTAAGGCAGAGGCCTGAAATGTGGCCTTTGTTCGCCTCTAAGACCAGACTTTTAACCTTTGGCAACTGTTTTTGATCCTGAGGTTTTATCGTTGTGATTCGAGGCTGCTAGATTGCCTATTTTGAATGAGTACAGGAAATCAAGTGAGATCTGTAATGTTGGGAGTTGCATTTACTGGCCTTTAATGGCCTGAAAATGTCCTTGAAGAACAAAGTGTAGATCTTACATACATTATATGTGGCCTCTATGAGCCAGATGAAGTTGCAGTAGGTCTAAACCTTTAAAGGTGGCCTATTCTCGCCTTTAAGGCCAGCTCTGCTGTCTTTGGATGCTGCCTGTGATTCATTATGATTTGAAGTGCAATGAATTAAGTGTACATAATAAAGCTATACTCGCATTTGGAGGCTTTTAGTAGCCTCAAAACGTCCTTCAAGACCAACGTGCAATTGTCTAAGACTCGGCCGAGGTTCCCCAGCATCAAGGCCAAAAATATGGGGCAGATGGGTGCTAGCGTTTGGCCTTTAGAAAGATACACACAAATGCAAGAAAATACTTGAAATTATCAAAATCTTTTTTCATAACTGATCATTGTTTCCCGCTTTAGAAGGTAGCGCCAGGAATAGACGAAGAAATGACCACTGTTTAGCTGTCACGCATACAGCACCGATACCAAGCCTCCATTCAATCTTACCATGATTTCCCCTGACCACTTCATGAACCTTGGCTCAGCCATTGGCAGCACCATCGCCTCCTGTATACCACATCGCTCCACTTCGCTCTATCTCTTGCATGTCTCACACATCTTCCTACATGTTGAGGCCTCTTTTGCTCAAAGTATCTTTCTCTCCATCCTCCCACGTCCTCCTTAGTTTTCTCCTTATACTTGTTCCCTCAACCTCCAACGTTCCGGCATTTATATCGTCTTCGTCATTTCCCGTCACTCGTCCTCTCCATGTGTTCAGAACATTTCAGCACACCCACTTGAACTCTCTCCTATATACTTCACTTCCTATACCATTTCTCATCCGATCAACCCTACTCATACTAAATATATTCCTCAGATATTTGATTTTCTAAATATCTACCCTCTTCCGTAGTTTGTCTTTAGGGCTCATGCCTCACATTCATACAACTCAGAAGTGACAAATATTTCATCACATATACACATCTTTGCCCTCACACAAAGTAACACTTCATCTCAAACATTCCTCATTGCGCCTAAGACCTCCACTCCCTCACCCTCCCAGTAGCTCACCTCGGCTCCCATTCCAGCAGCAATGGCCAGGTATCTATAACACTTCACCTCCTCCAAGTTCTCTAAATGTAAACTTACACTTCAAAAAATCTCTATCCACTGCTAAACCTCAGAGACTTGCTTTCATTCACTTCTACTCCGAGCTTTCTTCCCTCACATACCCGCACCAAAAAATTTAAAAGCTTCTGTAGTTCCTCACTCGAAATATCACCATTGTAGTGTCATCAGCAAACAGTAACTTATTTACCTCTCAGCCCTTCACACCACTCTCTAACACTGCAGACCTGCCATTTCTTTCTAAAATCCTTGCATTCACCTCCCTCACCAGTCCATCCATAAACATTAAGTAACCTTGGTGACATCAAACACCCCTGCCTAAGACCAAACTTCACGTGCAACCACTCACTCTCTCTCTCTTCCTATCTCCACATACACTTTTCTTTCATGGTAAAAGGTCCTCATTGCTTGCGGTATCTTCACTCCCTCACTGCATACACGTAACACCACTCTCCACAATGCATCTCTGTTAACAGCATTGCTTTCTCCAGATCCATGAATGCCAGAAACAAACACTTCTTTTATTTCTAAGTATCTCTCACATAGGATGTCCAAAGTGAGAAATACCTGGCACACATCCTTTACCTCTCCTAAAGCCATATCTCTCCTCCCCTATCTGAAGCACTGTACATTCCGCTATCTTCTCATTCATCACTGTCCATACAGCTTACCGGGTACACTCAACAAACTAATACCTCTAGAATCTGAACATCCATTTTCCCCTTTGCATTTATACGATACACTGGGATTCCACCAATGCTCAGGCACCTAGACGGGATTCATATATATAGTAATAGTCCTAGAATATCAAGAACGTAATCACCTCCTTTCTTGATACTATCAACAGCCGTTTTTTCGTACTTCGCATAGCTCAAAGTGCAAAGCAGCCTACATCTGCCACCCTGATATCAACATTCAACAGTCCTTCAAAATACTAGACTCCTTCTCCTCTTCACCTAATCTCTGGATGTTACTTCCTCCGCATGAGCCCATTTACCGATGTTTCCCTTTGTTCTCTTGTTTTTCTAACGCTCTTAACCCCCTTCCCCTACTTTTTCTCATCTTTAAAGTTACCTACTCCAGCTATCTTTACTCTCTTTTTCAACCCTTACACCTTTCTCTTAACCTTCTACTGCTTTCTTTTATACATCTCCCAATCTCTCGACCTCCTTTCTGGCGGATAACTACATAAAACTCTTCTTTTTCTTTATCCAGAAGTTTTAATACTTCGTCGCAACGCTCATTACAATTTTTTCATATGTCAGCCCCAACCCTCCGCCTGCCACACGTTTCTCTCACATGACAGCACTGCTTCTCTAAATACCTCTGATTCCTCACCCACTCCTCTCGTTTCAGTTAATCTCACCTTTTGCCATTCTACATTTAATCTCTCCTGACGTCTCTTCATTCAAGCCTGTTTTCTAAGTTCGCTCAACTTCACCACTCTCTTCCCAACCATATATGTTTCTTTTCCCTAAACCTTCGCAATATTCAATTCTCGCCTTTACCAGGATGTGATCAAATGTCCTACCAGCGGCCCCTCTCAACACGTTCATGTCTAAGAGTTTATCTTTTACACGTCTGTCAGCTGGCATATAATACACCTATACTCGCTGGCAATTTAACTGGATGAATTGTGAATGTCCCTCTTTTTAGAAGAGGCATTCCCAGCCACCAGCCCATTTTCAAAGTCCAGCTCCACAAACAGTTCACATTATTCATTCACAACACTTGGTACCCCCAATGCACCCCAGTTATTCTCTCAACTGCCTAATTTTCCACGCTTGTATTTGAATCACCCAATCAGTCTCTCGCATCAAAAATTACTGACACATCCATTCGCCGCTCCCCTAAAACACTCGCCTCTTTTCCGTACTCCTCTTGTTTCCAGGTGCATAAGCACTTGTAATCGCCTACCTCTCGTGATGAGTGTACTTTCATATACATGTAAGGGTATAAAGAATATAGGAAAAAAGAAAGCACTAACTCATAAACACTGCAAAATATACACTGACAATCATTTCGTACTGTTGATGATCAATCAAGAGTGTCATGGAGACCCATAAACCATGGCTTCAGTAAATCCATTTATTCAAGATATTAAATGACCAACTTAGGCCGCAGGACTGCCAAGTCTACCATAACCACCAGAGAAAGGTTTACATTCTTACGTCTGATATTTTTATCTAAATAGAGAGGTAGGAAATAATGTGGCATGCATCCTAACACATTTTTTGATAAGTAAGATACCCTACACACATGCTAATAGTAACTAAAACCCCTTACACTTGTGTAAGAGAAGAATTAGGGGAAATAAATCCATTACAGTGTAAAAACAGGCATGCGGACTCACCGCAGAGGGGTAAATCTGCAGTAACATCTTAACCCTAAGCACAAGTGAAGTAAGTCTCACGGGCAAAGAAAGAAATATGAGAGAATGTAGTTGAACTAAGTTACAATAGAGAAATGATGGGTAAAGAGACAGTGATGGGAAATGCAGTTAAACTAAGTTCATCTCAAAACAAGCTATACATTGTGATTCGTGCAGCATAGCATGATACTGACTGGTGGGTCTGCTTGGTCTCTGGTGTTAAAAGTTAACTAAAAGGAGCATCAACTGGCGACACATGTCCATAAGATATGATTTTAGCTGCATAGCCGATCGGCTGCACAGGAGACTGGGCGTATGAGAGCTCTTGCTCAGCGGTGGACTACGTTCTCTGGTCTGGTTGGTTTGTAGGTGCACTGCTCGGCAGCGGCGAGGAGCACTAGGACGAGTCAAACACGCCCTAACTCCGTCCTTTGTACGGCTCACCGTACCTGTCTCCTTATAGCAAAGATTCTCTCTATCCTCTACTGGCACCCGGCCCCTGTGGAGAATGATGCTATGAGTGTCCTTGTAGGTATATTATTGGTTCGTTGCCTCTACCCGACACACTAAAGACATCCTGCTATGACAGTGCAAGGTATATGACTAACAGGAATTGTGATAGATGTTATCTTTATGCCTTTTGGGTTAAGCAGGCAGCACTGCAAGCTGTCTCTACGCTGATCTGGTACTAACCGACCAAACACTCCCCTTGTATTTGTCTTGCGTGGTACGGAATATCGTGTGTTGTGTTGCCAAGGCAACTGTTCAGTGTGCTTGGTTAGCTGCTTCACTAAATTAAGTCCCTCACTTATCCACACCCGACGCATTTTTGTTGTTTCTTTAACTGTTACGTTCTCCCTACATATTCTTATTTGAACACCGGAAATATTACATTCTACAATTTACTTAACCCTATCAGGGACCTGCTATAGACAACGCCAGGTCTCATGAATTTAACACTTAACCTCTTACTATTAACTTAAGATATATCGTGATACAAAATATGAAAAGACTTAGACACTACATCACTTTCATTATTCTTAGAATCTAATATTCTACTCACTATTAACCAAACAATTCTAAGAGAATATCCTTAATCGCTAAATCTATCGACACGTGAGTGAGGCGGAGGAGGGCCACATGGTGTACTGATTAGTGTTTTCGACGCCTTGATTCTCTTCTGGATCGCCGTTTCTTACGCATTACACTAAATTCTTAGTCTCTAGTCATAAAATTCTTGATAGATACTAGCTACTACACGTGAATCCTACAAACGCATCACATGAAGTTGGACAGACGTGACAAACATGTATATCTGCTAAGTCAGATCTCACCCCTGCCTGGATCTGACAATTACAGCTTCTCGTTTGATGGGTTTTACGGCAGTTACAATGTTTACATAAGGAGTGACTGAGGTCAGCCCATCGCTTACACATAACACACACATACACACACACGCACAAACTCTTTATCTCCCAACCTGTTAAGTATATATATATATATATATATATATATATATATATATATATATATATATATATATATATATATATATATATATATATTCTACAAATTGGAGGTGGGGAGATGGAGTGAAAAAGATTTTGAGTGATCGGAGCCTAAACGTGCAGGAGGGTGAGAGGCGTGCAAGGAATAGAGTGGATGTGGTATACCGGGGTCGGCGTGCTGTCAATGGATTGAACCAGGGCATGTGAAGCATCTGGGGTAAACTATGGAAAGTTCTGTGGGGCCTGGATGTGGAAAGGGAGCTGTGGTTTCGGTGCATTATTACATGACAGCTAGAGACTGAGTGTGAACGAATGTGGCCTTTGTTGTCTTTTCCTAGCACTACCTCGCGCACATGAGGGGGGAGGGGGTTGTTATTTCATGTGTTGCGGGGTGGCGATGGGAATGAATAAAGACAGACAGTATGAATTATGTACATGTGTATATATGTATATGTCTGTGTGTGTATATATATGTATATAATATGTATATGTGTGTGTGTGGACGTGTATGTATATACATGTGTACGTGGGTGGGTTGGGCCATTCTTTCCTGTGTTTCCTTGCGCAACCTCGCTAGTGCGGGGGACAGCGACAAAGTAAAATAATATATATATACATATATATATATATATATATATATATATATATATATATATATATATATATATATATATATATATATATATATATATATATTTTTTTTTTTTTTTTTTTTCTTTTTCTTTCATACTTGATCGTCGTGTCTCGCGTTAGCGAGGTAGCTCCAGGGACAGACGAGGAAAGGCCACGTCCGCTCATATCCATTCTCTTGTTGTCATGTTCAATGCATCGATATCCCAGTTCCCTATCCTCATCCAGGCCCCCACATACATTTTCATGGTTTACTCTGGATGCATCACATGCCCTGGTTCAATCCGTTGACTGTCCGTCAATCCCAGTATGCCACACTGTTCCATTTCACTCTATTCTGTGCATGCCTTTCACCCTCCTGCATGTTCTGGCTCCGATTGCTTAAAATCTTGATAATTCCATCCTCTCATCCCAGATTTGGTCTCTCCGATGTCCTTGGTCCCTACTCCTCTGACACGTATATCCTCTTTGTCAACGTTTCCTCAAATGAGCTAACAAACTCAGCAGTGTATATGTTAAGCCATTGCTCATTGCTCACCTAAGTCTCCATTGATGATATTCTTGATTATCTTTCAGAAGAACTCCAGGACCATGAAGTGGTCACTTGTAACTGTAGAACTTGTAAACCTGTGAATTAAGAAGTGTAAAGTCCCTTTCAATAATGAATATTATTAGCAGACTTTTGGAATGGGTATGGGGAAACCCCTTGTCACCTCTACTGTCAAATTTGTATATGGAGTACTTTGGAAAATAATTCATACCTGCTATGACTAACACTGTAATACCGTGGTATAAGTATGTGGATGGTATCATACATATATGGCCCTCTCTCACTTGGATGTAAATGTATTCCTAGATGAATTAAATGATTTAGTGCCGTCTATCAAATTTACTGTGGAGACTGAAGATAAGGGAAAATCACCATTTTTGGAAGTGTTGATTCATAGGGAAGAGTATTGTTTTAGAAATAGCATCTACAGAAAACCAACAAATAAAATGCCCTATGTTCACTTTCACTCATGTCATAGATTTAGTATTTAACAGTCTACATTTTCTTCCGTGTATATGAGAACTTTATGAATTTTCAGGTCAGAGTTTCTGGACGAGGAATTTAGTAATATTGACACCATCGGTAGGAAACCTTGCTATCCTTCCTATGTACTGAACCAAAGGTAGAAAGACTTATGATACTGTGGCACAAGATAGAATGTCTTCCAGTAATATTCTTTGTTTAACTGTCACAAACTTTTTGAACCTATCATTCCACGGCTTAGGATAGTTGACATAAGATTAGTTTTCTCTTATGAGAACACTGTAAAGAAAAGGTTGATTAAGAACAGCCCAAGTAATGACTGAATTACTTGCAAAACATGTAGTTCATTTTACTTGGGACACTCAGGTGAAGACTGAAAATCTCGCGTACTTCAACATAGATACCCTGTACGCACTGGTCAACGATCTAGTGCTCTGTTCGCTCACATGAATGAAAACTCACGTCTTATTGACTGGTCCAAAGTTTCTTTAACCATAAAGTGTAAAAGTTTTCATAAATAGAAATTTATTTGCATCTGCTCTTATACAGCTGACTGATGGTAAGAATATGAATGTTAGTAGAGGATTATTCAGTCTAGACAACGTCATTTAACATATATTTCACAGTGACTCGTGCAAGAAGATTGATGACCTGACACTCCCGTAGTGACCTGAGTAGTAGGGGTGGGTTGTGTTACATGAGTGTCTTCTGACTCTACGTGGGTTACTATACCACCTTTATCACTTGTTTCATTACCATGTATGATGTGGTCCTGGTAACATCTATTGGTGTCCCTGTATATTTCCCTCCATCTATGATTTGCTACTATTCGCTTCTGAAGATGTGATGAAATGCACGAAAGGGACGGTAATTAACCCAAGGAAAGTTAGAAAATAATTTTCGTAAGTTATTCCAATTAATTATATACATATATGCATAATCTTTTCACCAGGTTACTCGTCTTCCGTTAGGCTACATGACTATAGATGATGTTGCACAACCTGATTAGACTTCTCAATCCACTTTGATCCATGATTGTTCCACCCATTCTTAATGCTTGTTTGATATTGTCGTCTCATCTCACTCTCGGACGTCCATTTGGTGTTCTGACTTACGGTATGCATGAGAGAGAGAGAGAGAGAGAGAGAGAGAGAGAGAGAGAGAGAGAGAGAGAGAGAGAGAGAGAGAGAGAGAGAGAGAGAGAGAGAGAGAGAGAGAGAGAGAGAGAGAGAGAGAGAGAGAGAGAGAGAGAGGCGCCAATGTACTGAAACATCCTGCTGGATAACATTATCAGCACGAGGTGAGTCCATCTTTTCCACCTCAGCATTGGTCATCTCTCCAGACATCCCTCCTGCCCAAGGTAACATACAGTTGTCTTTTAACCTAAGAGTAACTATGTTCACGTCGGCTGTCGACCATAAGATCTGGTAGCCAGCTGTTGGAACTAGGTCGCGCATGAGGTAACCGATGTCATGGAAGATAGATCACCGGCGCTGATACAATAGGGGTTCACATCCCTTTGTTTTCGTAGCTACCGTCGTCAATGATGGGGTTCATTTATGAGGGAAATGACTCTACTAAGAAGCGTGGCACTGCCAGGGAGAATGGTGTTCTTTGGATAAGACAATGATACCCGAAGTTCGAACGTAGATTAAAGAATAGATGCTGACTAGAGAATATGATAAGTATGGCTTCTAAAAAGTCGAAAAGTTAACAAAGTCTTTGAGATCAGAATTCTCACTTGTCCCATCATCTATGAGAGGTGGTGGCACTTGTGAACTAGCTGCCAGTGCTAGGAACTGTGATATCAAACATGAGATATCCTTAAGCTAAATGCTCCAGTCACGACAAAGGTCCTCAACCAGGCTAACCTTTAGTATTATGAAAGACAAAAGAGACATAAGTAAACTCACATTCTAAGAGTTCTTAGAGAAGTGGGAAAGTGTGTCACAGTTGTTTTGATGAGATGTCTTTATTGTCAAATTGCTTACATGATACAAAATGAAATTCATTACGGCTTGAAATTCAGTTCAAGGTTAAAATGTGTAAGAATTATGAAATAGAAATTATAAAACACCACATAGAGAATTATCAATTGCACCTAGAAGTCACAGGGGACTTACAGCGTCTTTAGATGGTCAAACAGTAGAATGCTTTTTGGTACAAATGATTTCCTGGATCTATCGGTGCGCTGAGTAGGTAGAGACAGTCTTCTCTCTGACCTTAAGAATACTTGGTCATAAGTGGCACTGCTGGGTAACATAGAAGGGAGGGAATTCTATTGAGAGCGATACTGCCAGGGAGAATGATCATACCTTGGAAGGTGGTTATGCTGACGGAGTTATTTCAGTGGTTGAGTGGAGGTGCCGGGGTGAATTGATGTGCATTTTAGACTGGCGTTATTGCACAGACAGTGATTGTGGGGAGAACGATACTGCTGAGGAGCCCTTCAATGAGCGAAAGACATTGACATTACTGGAAACTGTTATATGCGTAGAACTGTCACTGCTATAAACGTTGGTATAGCCGAGGTAAGTAGCATCGCTGAGGAGGGTGGCACATTAGAGGAGGGCGAAACTGCAAGGGAATGCTAGCATTACATGGAGGGTGATAAGGATATTCTAAGTTGCACCTTTAGGATGAGAGCCATCACATTGGATGAAGGCACTACTGAAGAGGGTGATACTGATAAGAACTTAATGCTGCGGGGTAGAACGCACCTTTCAAGGGCACTTTGCTATCGAACGAGGGAGTACTTTAGCAGCAGCCAGCAGTGCTGAGGAGTGTAGCACTGTCGTGTGGCACAGCTGAGGAGGATGACACTGCCGGGAAGAATTAGAACCGCTTTAGAGTGTAATATAACTTGGGAACTTGGCACTATAGAGGAGAATCGCATTGCTGAAGAAGATAACATTGCTTGAGTTTAACACGTTGAGAATTGGAATGGCTAACTCTCTCAGGAAGGAGGGCAATTGCTGTGAGAGAATTCTGGGTACGGGGAAGCAAAACAAGGAAGATCGGTATTTTGGGGGTATTGGATTGTTAAGGATTACTGGGAAAGGTACCGCTGCCTGGAGAATTATTATCAACTCGGCTTGGAACTGTAGCTTAATATTAGTCATAATGATTATGTAGATAATACTGCTTAGGAAACAGTGTTTGAGATGACGCTAAGCCTACGAAGAGAATCGGTGACACTAAAGAGGGAGGTATTGCTTTGAAGAAAAGTGCTCAGGGGGAGAAAAGCACAGTTATGTAGAATGATGCTGCTAGTTAAAGCAACTTTACCGAGGAAAAATGATAGTAATGAGAAGAGTGATGCTGCTTTTAAGAATGCTTCTGCCAAGGTTGGGTGGTGCCGTTTGGGTGAATGGGACTGCAGTGAAAATGGAGCATCTAGTGAAGGTAATACAGCTTGGGAAAATACCGTTGCCAAGGAGGGTTGAGAAGGATAGCATTACTGTTAAGGGAAATACGTTGATATAGACAGGTTAGTGCTGTTAATGAGGACAGTAACATTGCTGAACAGGATGGCAACGCAGAGATGGCTCTTCAGATGAGGGTCGGTACTGGCAACCGTAATACCATTGGATAGGTTGACACCAATACTAGAACATTACTCTTAGGAAGGATAGTACTGCTAAGGAGTGGTATTACTAAGGACGAGAGTATGATCGTGGAGGTTGGTAGAGCCGGGATGGCAGCGTTGATGAGATATGTAAGCAAGAGATGACCAAGTTTGGAGGATGACACTAACTGGAAGGGGTCAGTAGCTGCGGGAAATAGTTGGATCTCCTAAAAAGAGTGACACTTGTTTGATGGGTGAGAAATTATGGGAAAAATTGAAGAAATGGAATGTTATCTCTGTAAGCAGGGTTTAGTGATACTAACTCAGGAGAGAAGCGGTACTTGGGAAAGAGGCATTGATATAGAGGTAGAGGACATTACTAGTGGTGGTACTGGTGGGAAGCGTGGTGGTACAGTATGGAAATGCTGTTAAAGAAGATTTTAGTTGTTGATGAGATTGGATTCAGGGAAAAAGGTGGCCCTGTTGAAGACAGTGGTACTACTAAGGAGGGCGGCTGATTGGTGGAAGTGTTGCTGGTGGAAAGGAGGGAACTGCTAACGAGTGGTACTTCTTGAGAGGACGATCCTTTAGGGAGGATGGTGCTGCCGTGAAAGGAGCCCTACTGGTAAATAATAACCTTCTGGAAAGGATGATAATACTTGGCTGCTGGGAAGAGTGGCGCCTTTTAGGTTGGTGGCACTACTAGGGGAAAGAATACTGCTAAGGAGAATGGACGCATTAGGTGTGAAATTTCTGAAGAGGATGACACAACTGGGGAGGATGACACTACTGAGGGACGTCGGAACCTCTGAGGAGAGAGAAAAGACTGGGAAGTATGGCATCAGTGGGAAGGATAGTGTTGCATGGGAGGATGGTGTTACTTTGAAGTGGCGCTGTTTTAGATATCATTACTGCTCACGGAAGGTGAGACTACAGGCAAAGTTGTTACGACCAAACGTACTGACCCTGTTTGGATGGGTTGAGGGGGGTGACATCGCTCAGATTAATAGCACTAGTGATAAGTGCATTATTGAGGAGGGAGGAATTACTAATGTTTGTAGTGATCCAGGAAATGTGCACATTTGAGGGATCTAGATGACATAATTGAAGGAATAGTACTTATAGATAAGATGCCATGGCCATGGATTCGCTGTGAACGGAGGCTTAATGGCGAAGTTGAATCAATGCGTTAGTGACAACAAACTGGATAATGAGAGCTGGTCTTTCCGGTGAGGATAACGTAGTTTGAGAGGTTGTTATTGGTTGAGACTGGAAAGTACGGCACTACCGGGAAGTTTGGTGTGGCTGGAGGCTGCAACATCAGGGCAAGGTGGTACTGCTGGGGAGAGTGGCACCGCTGAGATACATGATATTAGAAAGCATGTTGTAGTTGGTACTGTGGGATATTGATGGGAGGAATAGTACTCTTGGTATGGATATCGCTAACTGGGAGTGTATCAGTGGGGATAGAATTAATGGGGAGGATAGCAGTGCTAGTGTGTGTGCTACTAGCTAGGAGGGAAGACCGACTTGTTTGGATAGCACAATTGAAGAGAGAATTCCTGCTGATATGGAAGGGACATACAGGGAGGGTAGCATTGCTGGATACCTTCATCGAAAAAGTATAGGAAGGAAGAGGAGTGCATGTTGCTGGTAGTGCACTTGCAATTGTAGAGTTCGTGAGGGTAAAGTCACTGCGTGGGATGGGTGTCGTGAGGGCAACATTGCCTTCAAGGATGTCACTGGTATGGAGATAATTCCCCATATATTCTACATATATAATTGATGGCATTGACGTAAACGTTTTTCTTGTACGTTCCATAATCCGTTTTATTTTATATTTTTCTATATCTTTGGGAGTTTTAATATCCGAGGCAAAACTTTATGAGAACTTATGATTAAAGAGAAATGTACAATGGCATGAAGAAAAATCGAAGAAAATGAATAATAATGACACCGAGAAAAAAAGAGAGATAAGTAGTATGTTTAAGCCTGGATGTTTTGGCTCTAAGTGAAACGAAGCTCAAGGGTAAAAGGGAAGAGTGGTTTGAGAATGTTTTGGGAGTAAAGTCAGGGGTTGGTGAGAGGACAAGAGCAAGGGAAGGAGTAGCACTACTGAAACAGGGGTGGTGGGGAATATGTGATAGAGTGTAAGAAAGTAAAGTATAGATTAATATGAGTAATACTGAAAGTGGATGGAGAGAGATGGGTGATTATTGGTGCCTATGCACATGGGTATGAGAAGAAAGATGATGAGAGGCAAGTGTTTTGGGAGCAGCTAAATGAGCGTGTTAGTAGTTTTGATGCACGAGACCGGGTTATAGTGATGGGTGATTTGAATGCAAAGGTGAGTAATCTGGCAATTGAGGAAATAATTGGTGTACATGGGGTGTTCAGTGTTGAAAATGGAAATGGTGAAGAGCTTGTAGATTTGTGCGCTGAAAGAGGACTGGTGATTGGGAATACCTGGGTTTAAAAGAGAGATATACATAAGTATACGTAGGTCAGTAGGAAAGATGGCCAGAGAGCGTTATTGGATTATGTGTTAATTGATAGACGCACGAAAGAGAGACTTTTGGATGTTAATGTGCTGAGAGTTGCAACTGGAGGGATGTCTGATTATCATCTTGTGGAGGCGAAGGTGAAGATTTGTAGAGGTTTTCAGAAAAGAAGAGAGAATGTTGGAGTGAAGAGAGTGGTGAGAGTAAGTGAACTTGGGAAGGAGACTTGTGTGAGGAAGTACCAGGAGAGAATGAGTGCAAAATGGAAAAAGGTGAGAGCAAAAGACGTAAGAGGAGTAGGTGAGGAATGGGATGTTTTTAGGGAAGCAGTGATGGCTTGCACAAAAGATGCTTGTGGCTTGAGAAACGTGGGAGGTAGGCAGATTAGAAAAGGTGGTGAATGGTGGGATGAATAAGTAAGATTATAAGTGAAAGAGAAGAGAGAGGCATTTGGACGATTTTTGCAGGGAAATAGCGCAAATGACCGGGAGATGTAATAGAAAGAGGCAGGAGGTCAAGAGAAAAGTGCAAAAGGTGAAAAAGAGGGCAAATGAGAGTTGGGGTGATAGAGTATCATTCATCTTTAGGGAGAATAAAAAGATGTTTTGGAAGGAGATAAATAAATTGCGTAAGACAAAAGAACAAATGGGAAGATCGGTGAAGGGGCTAATGGGGAGGTAAAAAAAAGTAATGGTGATGTGAGAATGAGGTGGAGTGAGTATTTTGAAGTTTGTTGAATGTGTTAGATGATAGAGTGGCAGATATAGGGTGTTTTTGTAGAGGTGGTGTGCGAATGAGAGGGTTAGGGAGAATGATTTGGTAAACAGAGAAGAGGTAGTGAAAGCCTTGCGGAGGATTAAAGCCTGCAAGGCGGCTGGCTTGGATAGTATTGCAGTGGAATTTATTAAAACAGGGGTGACTGTGTTGTTGACTGGTTAACGATATTCAGTGTATGTATGGCTCATGGTGAAGTGCCTTAGGATTGGCGGAATGCGTGCACAGAGCCAGTGAACAAAGGCAAAGGCGATAAAGGTGAGTGCTCAAATTACAGAGGTACAAGTTTGCTGAGCATTCCTAAGAAATTATATGGGAGGGTATTGATTGAGAGGGTGAAGGCATGTACAGAGAATGAGATAAGGAAGAGCAGTATGGTTTCAGAAGTGGTAGAGGATATGTAGATCAGATGTATGCTTTGAAAAATGTATGTGAAAAAAATTAGAACAACGAATGGATTTGTCTGTAGCATTTATGAGTCTGGAAAGGGAATATGATAGAGCTTATAGAGATGCTCTATGAGAGGTATTAAGAGTATACGGTATGCGAGGTAAGTTGTTAGAAGCAGTGAAAAGTTATCATCGAGGATGTAAGGCATGTGTACGAGTACTAAGAGAGGAAAATGATCGGCTCCAAGTGAATGCAGGTTTGCGGCAGGGGTGCGTGATGTCTCCATGTTTGTTTAATTTGTTTATGGATGGTTCTGTTATGGAAGTGAATGCAAGGGTTTTGGAGAGAGGGTTAAGTATGCAGTCTGTTGTGGATGAGAATGCTTGGGATTTAAATCAATTGTTGTTCGCTAATGATACATCGCTACTGGCTGATTCGTGTGAGAAACTGCAGAAGCTGTTGACTGAGTTTGGTAAAGTGTGTGAAAGAAGAAAGCTGAGAGTAAATGTGAATAAGAGGGACGTTTTTAGGTACAGTAGGGTTGAGGGACAAGTCAACTGGGAGGTAAGTTTGAATGGAGAAAAACTAGAGGATGTGAAGTGTTTTAGATATCTGGGAGTGGATTTAGCAGCGGATGGAACCATGGAAACGGAGGTGATTCACAAGGTGGGAGAGGGGGCGAGCGTTCTGGGAGCGTTGAAGAACGTGTGGAAGGCGAGAATGTTATCTCGGAGAGCGAAAATGGGTGTATTTGAAGGAATATTGGTTCCAACAATAATGTATGGCTGCGAGGCGTGGGCTATAGATAGGGTTATGCGGAGAAGGGTGGATGTGTTGGAAATGAGATGTATGAGGACAATCTTTTGTGTGAGGTGGTTTGATCGAGTAAGTAATGAAAGGGTAAGAGAGATGTGTGGTAATAAAAAGAGTGTGGTTGAGAGAATAGAAGAGGGTGCATTGAAATGGTATGTTCACATCGAGAGATTGAGTGACGAAAGATTGACAAAGAGGATATATGTACCAGAGGTGTAGGAAACGAGGAGAAGTGGGAGACCAAATTGGAGGTGGAAGTATGGAGTGACCGGAGCCCTGAACATACAGGAGGGTGAAAGGCGTGCAAGGAATAGAGTGAATTGGAACGATGTGGAATACACCGGGATCGACGCTCTGTCAATGGATTGAACAAGGGCATGTGAAGCGTCTAGGGTAAACCATGGAAAGTTTTGTGGGGCCTGGATGTGGAAAGGGAGCTGTGGTTTCGGTATATTATACATGACAGCTAGAGAAATAAGAACCCCCTCCCCCTGCACGCGTCGCGAGGTAGCGCTAGGAATTGACGACAAATGCCACATTCGTTCACACTCAGTCTCTAGCTCTCATGTATAATGAATCGAAACCACAGCTCCCTTTCCACATCTAGGCCCTTCAAAACTTTTCATGGTTTACCCCAGACGCTTCACATGCCCTGGTTCAATCCATTTACAGCACGTCGACCCCGGTATACCATATCGTTCCAATTCACTATTCCTTGCACGCCTTTCACCCTCCTGCATGTTCAGGCCCCGTTCGCTCAAAATCTTTTTTACTCCATCCTTCCACCTCCAATCTGGTTTCCCACTTCTCCTCGTCCCCCCCCAACTCTGACATATATATCCTCTTTGGCAATCTTTCCTCACTCATTCTCTCCATGTAACCAAACCATTTCAAAACACCCTCTTCTGCTCTCTCAACCACACTCTTTTTATTATCACACATCTCTCTTACCCCTTCATTACTTACTCGATCAAACACCACATATTGTCTTCAAACATCTCATTTCCAACACATCCACCCTGCTCCACACAGCCCTATCTATAGCCCACGCCTCGCAACCATATAACATTGTTGGAACCATTATTCCTTCAAAGATTTGTGCTTTCCGAGATGATGTTTTCGCCTTCAACACATTTTTCAACGCTCTCAGAACTTTTGTCCCCTCCCCATCCTGTGGTTCACTTCCGCTTCCATGGTTCCATCCGCTGCCAAATCCACTCCCAGATACCTAAAACACTTCACATCCTCCAGTTATTCTCTATTCAAACTTACCTCCTAATTGACTTGTCCCTCAACCTTACTGTGCCTAATAACCTTGCTCTTATTCACATTTACTCTCAACTTTCTTTTTTCACACACTTTACCAAATTCAGTCACCAGCCGAATGATTAAACAAGCATGGGGACATCATGCACCCCTGCCGCAAACCGACATTCACTGAGAACCAGTCACTTTTCTCTCTTCCTACTCGTACACATGCCTTACATCCTCGATAAAAACTTTTCACTGCTTCTAGCAATTTGCCTCCCACACTATATATTCTTAATATCTTACACAGAGCATCTCTATCAAATCAAACATATGCTTTCTCCAGATCCATAAATGCTACATACAAATCCATTTTTTTCTCTAAGCTTTTCTCACATACATTCTTCAAAGGAAATATATGATCCATACATCTTCAATCACTTCTGAAACCACACATGCCTTCACCCTCTCATCGATACTCTCCCATATAATTTCCCAGGAATACTCAACAAACTTATACCTCTTTATTTCTAACACTCACCTTTATCCCCTTTGCCTTTGTACAATGGTACTATGCATGCATTCCGCCAATCCTCAGGCTCCTCACCATGAGCCATACATACATTAACTATTCTTACCAACCAGTCAACAACACATCCACCCCTTTTCAAATAAATTCTACTGCAATAACATCCAAACCCGCTGGCTTGCCGGCTTTCATCTTCCACAAAGTTTTCACTACCTCTTCTTTGTTTATCAAATCAGTTTCTCTAACCCTCTCACTTCGCAAACCACTTTGACCAAAACACCTTATATCTGCCACTCTATCATCTAACACATACAACAAACCTTCAAAATACTCACTCCATCTCCTTCTCACATCACTTTTTATTACTTTTTATTACCTCCCCATTAGCCCCCTTCACCGATCTTCCCGTTTGTTCTCTTGTCTTACACAATATATTTGCTTCTTTCCAAAACATCTTTTTATTCTCCCTAAAATTTATTGATACTCTCACCCCAACTCTCATTTGCCCTCTTTTACACCTCTTGCACCTTTCTCTTGAATTCCTACCTCTTTCTTTTATACATCTCCCAGTCATTTGCACTATTTGCCTGCAAAAATCGTCCAAATGCCCCTCTCTTCTCTTTCACTAATAATCTTACTTCTTCATCCGACCATTCACTACCTTTTCTAATCTGCTCACCTCCCACGCTTCTCATGTCACAAGCATGTTTTGCGCAAGCCATCACTGCTTCCCTAAATACATCCCATTCCTCCCCCACTCTCCTTCCGTCCTTTGCTCTTACCTTTTTCCATTCTGCGCTCAGTCTCTCCTGGTACTTCCTCACACATATCTCCTTCCCAAGCTCACCTACTCTCACCACTCTCTTCACCCCAACATTCTCTCTTCTTTTCTCATAATCTCTACAAATCTTTACCTTCGCCTCCACAAGATGATAATCAGATATCCCTCCAGTTGCACCTTTCAGCACATTAACATCCAAAAGTCTCTCTTTCACGCGCCTATCAATTAACAAGTAATCCAATAACGCTCTCTGGCCATCTCTCTTACTTACATACGTATACTTATGTATATCTCTCTTTTTAAACCAGGTATTCCCAATCACCAGCCCTTTTTCAGCTCACAAATCTACAAGCTCTTCACCATTTCCATTTACAACACTGAACACCCCATGCACACCAGTTATTCCCTCAACTGCCCCATTACTCACCTTCGTATTCAAATCACCCATCACTATAACCCGGTCTCGTGCATCAAAACTACTAACACACTCACTCAGCCGCTCCTAAATACACTTGCCTCTCATGAACTTTCTTCTCATGCCCAGGTGCATTGACACCAATAATCACCATCTCTTTCCATCCACTTTTAATTTTACCCATATTAATCTAGAATTTACTTTCTTACACTCTATCATATACTCCCACCACTCCTGTTTCAGGAGTACTGGTACTCCTTTTGCTCTTATCCTCTCACCAGTCCCTGAATTTAATCCCAAAACATTCCCAAACCACTCTTCTCCTTTACTCATGAGCTTCGTTTCACTCAGAGCCAAACCATCCAGGTTTTTTTCTTCAAACATACTACCCATCTCTCCTTGTTTCTTATCTTGGTTACATCTATACGCATTTAGACACCCCAATCTGAGCCTTCGAGGAAGATGAGCACTCCCGGTGTGACTCCTTCTTCTGTTTCCTCGTTTAGAAATTTAAAACACAAGGAGGAGAGAGTTTCTAGTCCCCCGCTATCTTCATAGGTAGCAAGTTTGAAGGAAGAAACCTGGATGTACTGCCTCTGGGTGAAACGTAACTGAGGGGCAAAGGTGAATAATGGTTTGGAAAAGTCTTGGGAGTAAAGTCAGGGGTTGGTGAGAGAATAAGAGATAAGGAAGGAGTAGCACTACTCCTACAGCAGGAGTTGTGGGAGTGTGTGATAGTTTAGGGAAGTGAATTCTTGATTGATGCAAGTAGAACTGAAAATGGATGGAGAGAGATGTGAGATTATTGATTCTTATGCACCTGTTCATGAGAAGAAAGATCTTAAGAGAGAAGTATTTTGGGAGCAGCTGAATGAGTATGTCAGCAGTTTTGGTGCACAGACTGGGTATTAGTGATGAGTGATTTAAATGCGAAAGCGAATAATGTGGCAGTTGAGGGTATGGTTGCTGTACAATGGGTATTCAGTGTTGTGGATGGAAATGGTAAAGAGCTTGTGGTTTTGTGCGCAGAAAATGACTGATGATTGGGAATACCTGGTTTAGAAAGAGAGATATACACAAGTATACGTATGAGAGTGGGAAAGATGGTCAAAAGGCATTATTAGATTACATATTAATTGATGGGCGTGTAAAAGAGAGACTTTTGGATGTTGATATGCTGAGAGGTGACTCTAGTGAGATGCCTTATCACTATCTTATGGTGACGAAGGTGGAATTTTGTAGAGGTTTTCAAAAAAGAAGAGAGAATATCGGAGAGAAGAGAGAGGTGAGAGGATGTGAGCTTGAAAAGGAAACTTGTGTGAGGAAGTATCAGAAGAGATTGAATGCAGAATGGTAAAAAGTGAAAGCAAAAGACGTGAGGGGAGTGGGTGAGAAATGGAATGTATTTAGGGAAGCAGTGATTGCATGTGCAAGAGATGCTTGTGGTACGAGAAAGGTGGGAGGTGGACAGATTGGAAAGGGTAGCGAATGGTGGGATAAAGAAGTAAAGTTGTTATCGAAAGAAAAAAGAGAGGCGTTTGGATGATACTTGCAAGGAAGTAGTGCAAATGACAGGGAGATGTATAACAGAAAGCGACAGGTCAAGAGAAAGGTGCAAGAGTTGAAGAAAAGGGCAAATGAAAGTTGGGTTAAGAGAGTATAATCAAACTTTAGGAAGAACATAAAGATATTTTGTAAGGAGGTAAATATATTCTATTGGATCCAAGTTAAAATATCATAGATCTTTCATTGATAAATCCCTTAAGTTGGTAAAGAAATCATTTTATAGAGCTATACACAAACCTCCACTTGACACCTAGAACCTTTTAGTTCTATCTTTTAGAAATATTTTTTCCTTTACTTCCAATGTTACTTAAATTCTTTAATGTACATGTTGCCTTCAGCAACAACAATACTACAAAAAACATCTTCATCAGAAACTCACCAGAAAGTTCTGCAGGATGCATCCATAGAGTTACATGTAGAAATTATGATAAGCTTTATGTTGGGCAGACTGGAAAGGATCTTCCTGTTAGACTTAAGGAACATAAACATAGTATAGGAACAGGAAAGGAATCGAATACCTTATCTAATCATGTTGAAGATTATGATCATTGTAATGACTGGAGTGATGCCAGTCCTATCAACTCTAACTCCATTACTACGAGAAATATCATTGGATCTTCAATTACTAAATAAACAAAAATTGTAAAATTATATTAGTAAATGTCTATAGAAATTGGGTAGCGTTAATGTTGATGAAATTTGTAAACAATTCCCCTTCTTGTCCGAATAAGAAATTAATGATACGTATGTTGCCAGGCTTGAACGCACTTGACCTCCATTCGAGTAGTCACTTGTTTAAAAAATGGCGTCCATGCTACGTTTTTCGTTGTATATCAAATGACTGTCATATTTTTTTTTCTTGTATCTCCCCTGATGGTGTAGCGCTCCCGCCTGCCACGCAGGGGTCTCGGGTTCGAGCCTGGCTGTTGGAGTTTTGTATGTTCTACGGAAGTGCGCGTTCATATGCACTGTATTCGTATCTATATACCTCCATGTTGTACAGTTAGGTTCTGTAAAATGCTATCTGCTGGTTGTGTGAGCCTGATGGGATTTGACCCATGTAGATCCCCGTTGCTCACCAACGTGAGACGAGAGGTATTCGATTACGTAGTATTCGAATGTTCATCTTCCTATTAATGGCGATCATAGCCTAGCCGTAGCGCTCCCGTCTGCCACGCAGGGGTCCCGGGTTCGAGCCTGGCTGTAGGAGGTTTGTATGTTGTATACATATATATATTTTTTATATATATTTGTTAATTCATTTATCTGTTTACCCATTCACATGCTCTCTCTTACTAGTGAGACATCATAAAGAATACGGGTGAAAATTATCGAAAATGTAATGACTTATAATTAATATGAATCACAGATGAATGCCATCAAGGACAAAATAGTTTTCATGGCAACCCACATCATCTCTCCTCCAAGACAACATGACGATAGTGAGAACACATAGCCACTGTAGCCACTCACTCTCAACAGAGCAGCCTGAGGAGAATATATCACCATCAAAACATTCCAACATAAACATTAGCGTGAGGCATATGTTTGTGTTGAGAGTCGAGGTCCCATCCCGCCCGCTCGCTAGGGCGCCTCCGATGGCCGCCTTCCAACCGGCGAGTGGCAGCAGCTCGCCTGTGGTTACGGCTTATTCTTGTTTTATTTCAACTTGGAAGACAGTGGAGTAGTGGCGGCTGCATCACTACGAGCAAATTATGGTAACAATGGGCCGACCCTCACCCTTATTGCGATTTATTGCTGGGGCTCGCATTAAATTGGTGGAGGCGAATTTCGATTGCCATAATAATGATCCTGTGGGCGAGTTGCCCGTAGTGGGGTAGCGGCCGGGGAAGAAGTGAACGGCTGTAAATTGTGAGCGACGTTATGATAAAAGTTTTAATAGCACGGGAATACACCGCTGTCATAAGTCAGACTTGTGCTACACATCCCCCGAGGACCGAGCGCGGCTGTCCTGGTTGGCCTTCCAGGTCACGGAAGGGAGTGCGAGGTCAGGTTAGAGAGGTTGCAGTGCGGGAGGTGAGGGGATAGAGCACCCGCGGGTTACTGCACCAGAGCCGTACATCTCCTGCCTCCCGCCTGATGTACACCCAGATCTGCCTCTGATACAGTTATGGCCGCACCAGACCTTACGAATAAAGTTCTGATAGATTCCCTTGTTGTCAGTGGCAGCCAGTAAGCACAGTAGTGCAGGTTGATGTGCGTGTTGCTATTCTTGTCTTATTATGGAGAGAGAGAGAGAGAGAGAGAGAGAGAGAGAGAGAGAGAGAGAGAGAGAGAGAGAGAGAGAGAGAGAG